>NW_004955405.1:32751393-32789930 GCF_000276665.1 Chinchilla lanigera | reverse complement strand
GCTCTTCTAGTAAGCATGTGAATTCTGTATGCCCCTTTGAATATTCAGTCTTTTTTCCCACTTCACTCTCCTCAGTGGGGTGTGAGAACCCAAAGCTGGAATTCAATGATCTACATGAAACATACCAAAAAAACCCCATACAGTGAGTAACTATACTGTACCAGATACTGGTTTCTATGGTGTTACCGATAACTTGTTTAAGCAGGGTAACAAACCAGTGGACTAGGTACTGTCTTAATTTCATAGATGGGGACACTTACACTGATGAACTCATTCATTCAAGGTTGTGTAAATAATATCTGATTAAGATTCAATTCCAAGTCCTTCAACACCAAACGCTGGGCTCCTCGACACGTACTTCTGCATCTCGCATAGTTACTCCCTTCCACATCTACTGCAGTCCCCCCGTACAGCCCAGCAGACTGTGCCTCGCGCAACTTCACAGCCTGTGGTTCACACTGCTGTCGTTACAGATCCGTGTGTTTATTTTGACAAATTCTCAGCTAATGCAAGATGCACTTGCCTAATCTAAATAACAATCACTCATAGTTTCTTTGTTGTGGGAAAATTGACACCTTCTAAGAAATCCATTTCATTTAGTGGTGAGTGCCAAAATAATTCCCATCTCCAGCCAAAATCTAGTGTTTTCACACTTCCGCTAGGAGTCCTACTCCTGCCCGAAGGCATCTCAGAGAAAAAAGCAAATGCACAAAGCCAGTGATTTTCAAACTCCAGTGTTCTCAAGAGTCTGCCTGAGGGACTTTGAAGAACCTCACACCTGAATTATGACTAAGTATGTCTGGAGTGAGGGATGAGAAACCTGCAAGGGATGCCCGAAAAGCCAGGGTCAGACGGCCGGTACCCCTCCCTGACCTCCGGGGCGTGTCAGTCTCCCGTCCCAGCTTGAGAATTCTCAAATCTCGTCCTCATGAGGAGACACAGAACAGCATGAAGAGCCCAAATGTGCATTCCCTGAAACTTAGAACTAGAAGATAAACACTTACACAGAAAGTAAATTCAGAATTGACCCCTCCCCTCATCCTCCCATCCACTCCTAATAATGCTTGATCGATACCCAGTTTCTTAGGGCTTTATTTTACCAAATATGGCAGAGGAGTTGATGACATGAAATTTTAAAATTAGCACGTGTTTTTATATTTCACAGATGAAGGTGATAGGGGTAGGTGACATATTATTAAAGGTCCATTAAAGTTTTTTTTAATGTCCATACACTAGAAAAATATCATTTATAAAAACATATTGAAATATATGTGTATAAATCCATTTTGTGTAAATATATTGGAAACTTTTTTTTTTAAATCAATAGGCCACACAGCAGACTGGCTAACAGCCTGGACCTTGAGGGCAAAATACCTAATTCAGATATCACTCACTGTGTAACTGTGAACACACTGGGTGCAGTGAAAATGAACACCACGGCTACACAAATCAGTTTAGGGTGCAACTCAGACACAACACCAAGAGTGAAAAGCAAGCTGAAGACGAATGCACACAGTATGGCACTACTTGAGAGAGAGGAATGGAGGAGGTAGCTTCCTCTGTGAGGCTGGACTTCCAAAGCCTTGGGATCCGTACCTGCAGACTTCACCACCCACAGAGCAAAGCTATGTGAAAAAAAAACTGTGTCTATACTGAATGTGTTCAGACTTCTTTCTTGTTATTATTTCCTTAACAATACAATACAAGAACTATTTGCATAACACACTGTATTAGGCATTACAAGTAATCTAAAAATAACCTAAGTATATGGGAGGGTTTGCACAGGTTATATGCAAATTGCTATACCATTTTATAAAAGGGGCTTGAGAATCTTCTAGCTTCAGTATTGGTGGGAGACCTGGAGCCAATTTACCATGGACGCTAACTATACTGTAATATTTTTTCTTAAATTACCAAATGAAGAAATGAGTCTTCATTATAATTGTGCTCACTTCAGCAGCACATAGAGTAAAATAGGGAAGATAATATTCTTTGTAATTGTATGTCATATATTTCAACTGGGTTATTTTAACCATGGCAATTATGAGGATGAACATTTAGCAACAGGGAAAGGCTGATGAAATGATGTTAAGAAAAAACTACTATGAATGTTACTGTCTAAAAAATATAAGACCTAAAGAGAATATGGGAAAAAAATATATTTAGATCAGTATATAAACTTACAGGTATTTTTGGCTTTTTTATATCTTGAAACGTCTTCCAATATTTTTGTTGTTGGTACCAGGAATCGAACTCAGGACCTTGCGCTTGCCAGGCAGGCACTGTATTGCTGAGCTATATCCCCAGCCCATATTTTCCAATGTTAATACTACTTTTGTATCTTAGAATTGTGCTTTATGAATTAAATCAGGCAAACCAAAATACGATTCACCAGCTTCATGTCTAGAAAATATTTTTGAGAGTAGTCTATAAAATACTAGCATTCCAAGTAGCTAGTCCACATGAGTTAGAAGTGTTTTTTGCTCTCCAATAATGGAACACATGGAATTCTATACATCCTTACGACATCACGGCAGTCATAAACACATTAATGCTTCAGAGACTTCTCACAGTTTAAAAATGCACTGTGTTTAACCCAAAGTCACTTGGGATGTTTGACCATGGCACTCTTTTCTGAAGCTCAGTGCTTAGCATTACCCAGGACAGTTTGCAAATGTCATTCTAGATTTTGCCTGTAAATGAATGTTTATCATCTATACAAGGCGGTCCCACAGTTCTCTGTGTAAAGCAGTTCCCCAGGCTCCCATTTGGATCCATAGGACACAACCCACAATACACAGAAATAATTCAAACATCATAAAGAAGCATTAGAAGAGAACAGACCCTTGTCTCCTCCAGCCCCTCTCTCCCCCTCACACTTCCTGAGGACCTCCCACATGATTGTTGGCACAACACTTTAAGGAGGTAAGAACTCATCCAGCCTGGCAGAAGCATGTGCTGAGTAACCTTGCTCTATAAATCTATGCGTCACAATACATTCAAGACGGCGGGAGTAACGTCACTGTACGCCTTGTTAACAGACTTTGATAAACTGACTGGACTTTTTGCTAGAGTAAAATCAAAAGGTAAAAAACAGTCCCCATAATTCTAAATATGTACAGAAATCATAAATTTATACTCAAATTTCATTTACAAATTTGATATTAACTGAAAATAGAAATCCACATTTTTAGCTATATTTTCTACAATATGTTGTAATACCTTTAGTATTGGGAGAACTTCCAGGATCCCTTTTGGAGAGCCGGGGAATTCCTCAAACCGTTTTCTTAAGGATGTGTCTGGAAATGAAAGAAGAAAAGGAAGAAAGGGAGGGAGGGAAGAGGAGGAAAAGGAAATAAAAGAAAAGACAGGAAGAGAAGAAACAAAGGGAAAGAAGGAAGGACCAGGGAGAAGAAACAAAAATGTAAGTATAGCTGAATGATAATCACAGAAAGCACACTAAGTAGGTTATATTTTAATTGTTCAATTATTTAATGATCTTAGAAATGATTCAATGCCTTAGAATTTGACTATATACCCAATTGTTTCTTCTATGTAACTAAACATTGTCTCTTATAAAGCAATATGAAAGCATTTTGCACACCCTCGTAGGGATACAGACACATTCCTATAGCTACTTAGAAGCTGAGGCAGGAAGATCACTTGAGTCCAGGAGTTTGAGATAAGCCCAGGCAACATTACCAGAACCCATCCCCCTCAAAAAAAGAAGTACTTGCAATACAACAAACTAAATCAAGAATCATCTTGATCAACAAGGTAATATGGTAGAGATTGGTCTTCCTATACCTACTATAAAATTTATTTATTTATTTATTTATTTTTGTTTGTTTGAGACAGAGTCTCACTATGCAGTTCAGGCTGGTCTTAAACTCACTTTGTAGTGAGCTGGCTGGCCTCAAACTCACAATGATCCTCCTGCTTCACACTCTGGAGTGCTGGGATAACAGGCGTGCACCACCCTGCCCAGCTTATAAAATTTATTTTAAAATATTCAGAAAAGACCAGCACAAAAGCCTTTATCAACTGAGACAAATATCCAGAAAAGGGCACTTTGAGTGACAGAAATATCAATTATAAATATTTACACAGCAAAATTAATTTCTTACTTTAAAATCTATTGAGTAATTCAAAATAATAATGCATTATTTAATAAACAACCAAATAAGTATCTTGAGGCAGACAATCATAATTGATACAAAATGTTTTATGTGGAAATAAGGTGATGAGAATAATATTCTTCAAAAAGTTAAGTCTGGCCGGGCGTGGTGGCGCACACCTGTAATCTCAGCACTCAGGAGGCTGAGGCAGGAGTATCAGTGTGAGTTAGAGACCAGCCTGGGCTACAAAGTGAGCTCAAGGTCAGCCTGAACTGCGTAGGGAGACCCTGTCTCAAATCAAAACAAAACTCCTAAAAAACAATTAAAAAAGTTAAGTCTTCATATATGTAAAAGCATACAACCCCTCTTTATATGAACATAGAAGCTGATAAATGGATTATGTTTTAATATTCATTAATTCCTAGACATGACACATTTTAACAAGGAACTGATACTTTAGACTGTGCTTGGTCCCTTTATAACTAAACTGCATAAAACATTAGTTTTCCAAAAGTAACTGATAAATGAAGCAATAGAATCAAATAAAGAATAGACTTTAAAAAAGAAATCATTGTGCCTTTTGTTTGCAGTAACAAGTAATCTAGAAAAATTCTCCTGGCTGGAGAAAAGCTGGAAAACATGTTTTTTTAAAAAATCTGCAAGTTAAGAAAATAGTGGGAAAATAAACACAAGGCAAGGATGTTGGGAAGGGGGCTCAGGGGTGCAGAGGGCAGGAGGGCTGTGGCCCCCGCACTGGAGCTTAGAGGGAAGCTGAGCAGCTATGTAGTGAGCCGACAGCCTTGAAGGGCTGAAGCAGCAGGGAATTAGGCAAGGAGCAAACAAAAAAGGAAATAAAATACAGGGCACTGATCCATTGTACAGATATTTGTTGGAGTTCCCACCCCGCATCAGCCCATGTAGTGGGGACCAAAAGAATCCTGGCAACCAACACACGTTCTCTCCCTTCAAGAAGCATTTGCTCTCCTGAGAAATGAAGAGGGGAAAACATGACGTGGGTAAAAAGGAGGACAGGAAGGCAAAAAATAAAGATGAGAAAGGAGTGGTAACTAGGAATAGAGAAGGGAAACAAAGGAAGGAAGAGAAGGTGAGAAGAGTTATCTGTCACCAGGCGTGGTGGAGCATGCCTGTAATCCCAGCACTTGGGAGGCTGAGGCAGGAGGATCATTGCAAGTTCGAGGTCAGCCTGGGCTACAAAGTGAGCTCAAGGCCAGCCTGAACTGCATAGTGAGACCCTGTCTCAGAAAGGCAAAAAAAATAAAAATATAAATAAATAAAAGAGTTAGCTGCCATCAAAGCATCCATGTACAACTTTTCTTAGCACCCCTTCACGAGACCTATTTCCTCATGTCTGGCTATGTGATTAATAAAGCTTGATACCAAAACGTCTAGCTTCCACTAACAGACGTTATCCTGTATGCTAATGTATGCTTATGTATTTCTATTTGCATATTGATATGTTAATGGCCTCATATTTTTCAATATTTTACCTAGAGACTTTTTAAATTTTCTTCTTGGGCCTCCTAAGAACTCTAATATTTCAGTTAATCTTAACGTGACCTCCGCCACCACCACAAAGTCAACGTCTTCCACTTGACAGCACTGGATCACTTCATTTATCTGCCACAGAAGATGCACCCACTAAAGAAGAGAAAATACGCAGTGAGAGCAATTAAAATGCTTTACATTTTAGCGATAGTCACATTTTTCAAAACTTTGCAATCATCTTGTAATCAAAAAGAAATGTCACATAGGTCTCCTGACTAATGCATCTTAATCATAAACTGCTGGGCGTATCCCAGCACTTGGGAGGCTGAGGCAGGAGGATTGTTGCAGGTTCGAGACCAACCTGGGCTACAAAGTGAGCTCAAGGCCAGCCTGCACTGCATAGTGAGACCCTGTCTCAAAAAGACTAAAAAAAAAAGAAAAAGAAATCATAAATAATATAAAGTGACCTCAAACGGGGATATTTAATGATACATCTGTAATATATAAATTCATAAAGGAGATTCACTCATTTATAGTCTACATATCTATAACTATAATGGCAAATTTATGATGTGTTATTTTACATATCAGTGAATATTATCTATATCCTCAAAGTTATTCACTCTTCAAGGCAAATATGTGTGATCACCATCAAAGTCTTCCAACCTAGCGAGAGAGATGCAGGTATTTCAGGCTGTACTGTAGGTGCATCATGAATTGACTTTCATGCCTGTATCCCCAGAGCTTAGCACATAAAACCAACTATCGCTCCTTGCAACTTAAGATGATAAAACAATATTTATGCACCAGCATCATTACTTAAGAGTACATGATAAAAAACACACTTGTGCATGCTAACGTAGCTACTCTTAGGAGACTCGGAGTCACTGGAGCTAAACTGTTTATTACTAAAACATTTTTCTTAAGTTTTCAGGTTATAGTATTCAAATGTTCAACTTTGTTCTTCCCATGAAATAAACAGCCTATCCAAACAGTCTAAAAATATTACTGCAGAGGAGGAAACAGGCTGAAACTCTACTTATTTGTATTCTCTACTCTGAATCTTACTGAGTTTATCTAAGCTCATGTGACTTTGGACACACTTTATTTATTCCTTCCGTTAAAACAGAAATACTCTCCCACTCCCCAAAACAAAACCGGGCAGGCATACAGTATCACACGTTTTTTAAAAACTCACTCATTACTGAAAAGAGTAACTTCTTAACACATACACCTGCAAATCATGTGCTTGTGCAGTCGATGAATGGGAAAATCGAGATTTGAAAAGCGCATGCAATTTAGATTAATAACAAGAGGGCAAACGTGAAAAAAACAAAAGTGGGAATACTTTGTTATTACTGATCTTCTGGGTGACTTTTGAATAGTCATTTCTGGACAAGCTGATCCGATGAATTCCTAGTTTGCATTTCTGCCATAAGAACATTATCATGTCCACAATGATTTCTTTGTCAGGCTGAACATTCTGCAAACAGAAGTGATAACAGTAAATGAATAAGAATTACAAGAGACGTGACTATAACATTACTGTGTGCCAGGAAACACTCTCAGAACTTTATATGTACAATTCATTTAATCTTCACACCAGCTCAACAAGCTGACTCTAGTTACTATCGCCCCTACTTTACAGACTGACAAACCGAGGCACAAGAAGAGGAAGTGATGCCTCTGAGGGTGAAATGACCAGAGAGTAGCAGAGAAGCGGGATTCAAACCCAAACAATCTAGCTCAAATCTCCACTCTTAAATGCTTATACTACTTCTGTCTCTTGAAGAACAGAAATATTTGTAGGCACCTTTGTATACCAATAAATCTCATCCAATTTTGAAATTTATTTATACTTCTCAATTTTTAAATGTGTTGCATTAAAATAACAAAGACTTGATGAATGGGGAAGAGAGGCATGAGTAACGTGAGAGGAAATTAAGAGTGGCTGAAGGGGGGTAGATAAAGACAAAGAGAAACTGAAGGGTCCTTCACACTTGTATCAACAGATAATTCAGGAGTATGTTTCTCTCACATCAAATGGGCTCTTATGATGGTGTAGCAGAAAATGCGCCCCCCAGCCACTATACGTCAGTTTGTTAGTTGCCCAGGTAATAGTTCCTGTTCCAGTTCCGGTTGCTCTACAAAGAGCAGAAATGGCTGGTCACTATGATACACATTGTATAATCCAATCCCCAATTGACAAGCCATTCTGCCTGTGTCCGTCCTGCTTGCTTATCCCATATAAGCCCTAGACTACCGAAGATCAGGCCTGATAATCTGGGAATGATCCTGGTCAGTGCCTGCAGATGTAAATAAATCTGCCTCCAAATCCTGGGTGTCATTTTCGTGTTTCTACCTGCTGTTGAAATGGTTAACCTCGATAGTCAGCTTATTAGACCTAAGAAATGAGTAAAGCACACCTCTGGGTGTATCTGTGAGGATGTTTCCAAAACAGCTGGCATGAAAAACAGGAAACTGATGGGGAGAGGCATTCTAAAGGTAGTGGCATCATCCAATAGGGTGAGGGCCCCCGACGCACACAAGCAGGTGAAGGAAGAGGCCCAGCCAGCACAGACTCTCTTGCTGCGTCTCTAGTTCCTGACTCCCATGAGGTGAGCAGCTTTCCTTGGCCACACACTTCCACCATGATGATTCTGTCTCACCACAAGCCTAACCCTACGGAGCTGACTGACCATGGACTGGAACCGCTGAAACTCTAAGCCAGAATGAACCCTTCCTCCTTTACTTGGATTTCTCAGATACAGTCATAACTCAGTTCACAAACTGTTTGATGATTTTAAGGAAGATGGATGCATTTGTGTTTATGCAGGGAAAATGGCCTGGATTATGTTTGTCACCTGATGTAGAGTTTGTGAACAGAAGCAAGATTTTACAGGACACTTTTTTTGAGAACCAAATTGTTTGCAAACAAAAGCATTCGTGAACTGAGATCCCACTGTAGTTGGTCACATGAACAAAAAACTGACTAATGCAGCACTTTTCAAAAATGTGAAAATGGCCAGGCATGGTAGCAAACACCTGTAATCCCAGCACTCAGGAGGCTGAGGCAAGAGGATCACTGTGAGTTTGAGTTCAAGGCCAGCCTGGGCTACAAAGTGAGTTCAAGGCCAGACTGAGCTGCATAGTGAAACCTTCTCTCAAAAAAAACAGAAACAAACAAACAAACAAACAAACAAAGTTACTCATTACATTTGAATTAGAAAGATAATGAGTTTATGATTAAAATATACCAAACTCTGAGTTCCTTTGAGAAGGAACTGTGTGTGTGTGTGTGTGTGTGTGTGTGTGTGTTAAGATAGGATCTCACAGCCGGGCGTGGTGGCGCACACCTGTAATCCCAGCACTTGGGAGGCTGAGGCAGGAGGATCGTTGCAAGTTCAAGACCAGCCTGGGCTACAAAGTGAACTCAAGGCCAGCCTGAACTGCACAGTGGGACCCTGTCTCAAAAATACAAAAAAAAAAAAAAAAAAAAAAAGATAGGATCTCACAAAGTCACTTCACTAAGTTGCCTAAGGCGGCTTCTAGTCTTCTACCTCAGCCTCCCAGAGTTCTCAGGTGACTGGCATGGACCACAAAGCCCAGTTCATCTATCTAATTTTTAAAAGTGGATAGATGAAATTTCCTTACACTTTTAAAGCCCTGATTGCTACTTTTGTTAAGTTCTCCCACTATAATTCCATTTGCTGCCAAACACCTTTCTTTCAAAAATTAAATGCTTGTCATGGATTATGACATATTCCAATACACCCACAGAACTGGGAAATATTTTAATGGTGGAACTTTTTCTAAGTATCTTACCGAGTTTCACTCCCTGGGAAAAAGTTAATACAATGCTCTATAATTGTGGTTTTCAAATTTTATAACAATGAAACCAAATTTTCAACTGACATTCCATCAAAATCCCAATATCATATACAAAACTAATAAAAATAAGTTAGGGTGCTACAACTCAAATTTGGGCTTCTGAGGCACCTCAGAGAAGGCTTGGGGACCCCTGGAATTCACTTTTAAGACAGTACTACAGGCCTTTCAAAAAACCAAACATCCTTTCATGATGAAAATGCTCATGAAAATAAAGATAGAAGGATCTTACTCAAAACTGATCAACAACAAATCCATAGCAACATCATCCTGAATGTGGAAAAACTGAAAGCATTTCCTGTTAAATCAGGGATGAGTCAAGAATCACGCTCATCTTTAATATAGTGCTCAAAACTTTAGCCAGAGAAATCCGGTAAGAGAAAGAAATAAAGAAGAAACAAACGGGAAGGAAGAAGTCAAATTATCTCTATGAAGAGATGATATAATCCTTTACATAGAAAATTCAAAAATCCCCTCCAGAAGACTTCTAGAGCTAATAAACAAATTCAGCAAAGTGGCAGGATACAAAATAATGTGCAAAAATCAAGTATTTCTTTTTTTTTTTTTTTGGTTTTTCTCCGGTACCAGGAACCGAACTCACGACCTTGCACTTGCCAGGCAGGCGCTTTGCCACTGAGCTAAATCCCCAGCCCCCAAAAATCAAGTATTTCTGTACACCAGTAATGAACCTACTAAGAAAGAAATCAAGAAAATTACCCTATTCACAATAGCTTAAAAAAAAATTAAGTACCTAGAAATCAGCCTAACAAAGGAGGTGAAAGACTTTTATAATGAAAATTATAGTACTCAGAAGAAAGAAGTTGGAAACAAGGCTAGAAAATGGAGCAGCATCCCTGTGCCTCGATAGGCGGAATGAATATTGTTAAGATGGGCATATATTTTGCAATTCTTACTAAAATATCAATATCAACAGCTGTTACAAAACTAGAGCAAAACAATCCTAAAATATACAGAGAGCCAAAAGAGAGTCAGAATAGCTAAAGAAATCCTGGGCAGAAAAAAAAAGCAAAGCTGGACGTATCACAGCCCCAGATTTTAAGTTATAACCTGAAGCTACTGTAACAAAAACAGCACAGTACTGGCACAAAAACAGACACGTGGACCAAGGGAGTAGAAAAGAAGACACAGAAATAACCTCGTGTACTTTTAGCCATCTGATCTTTGACAAAGGGGCCAAAAACATACACTGGAGAAAAGACAGTCTCTTTATCAAACAGTGCTGGGGAAACTGGCTGTCTCCATCAGAGGAATGAAAATAGACCCGTATATCTCACCCTCTCCTAAAATCAAATCAAAGTGAATCAAAGACCCGGATATAAAAACAGAAACATTGAAAGTGCTGGAAGATAAATTAAAGACGACAGCCGGGTGTGGTGGTGCTAGGGTGTGGTGGTGCTAAAGCACTCAGGAGGCTGAGGCAGGAGGATCGTTGCAAATTTGAGACCAGCCTGGGCTACAAAGAGAGCTCAAGGCCAGCCTGAACTGCATAACAAGACCCTGTCTCAAAAAAGACTAAATAAATAAATAAATAAATAATAAAAATAAATTAAACAAGACACTTAGGGACATAGGCATAGGCAACGACTTGGTAGATAAAATCTAACAGCACAAGAAGTATCATCACGAATCAATAAAAAGTATTACATGATTTTAAAAAGCTTCTCCATGGCAAAGAAAACAATCAACAGGTGACGACAGAGTGAAGAGACAACCTACAGAATGGGAAAAAAATCTTGCCAACTACTCTTCTGAGAGGAGCCCTGCTACCTAGCGTATATAAAGAACTCAAAGAAATTCAACCCCCCAAAACAAATGACACAATCAAAAAATGGGCAAATGAAATGAGTACACACTTCTCAAAAGAAGAAGCTCAAATAGCCAATACGTACATGAAAAAATGTTGAACATATTCAGCCCTTTGGGAAATGCAAATCAAAACCTCTCTGGGCTTCCATCTTATTCCAGACAAAAGGGCTATCATCAAGAACACACACGCACACACACACACACACACACACACACACACACGCAAAAGCAAGAAATGCTGATGATAAGGACGGATGTGGGAAACAGTGAACCCTTCTGCACTGCTGATGAGAATGTAAATTAGCACAAACTACGGAAAACAGTACGGAGATTTCTCAACAAAGTAAAAATGAAAATCCCACTTGACCCAGCTAAACCTTTTCTGAGTACTTAGCCAGAAGAATTAAAGGCATCATACCACGGAAATACACGCATACCCATGTAGCAGTGCAATGCACAGACTGCCAAACTAAGGAAGTGGCTGTCTATTGTGGAGAAAGAAAACGAGATGTATTTACACAGAGGATATTATCCGTCCATAAAGTAGAGTAAGTTCAGGTCATTTGCAGAATGGGTGGAATATAGAGCATAATTTTAAGTGAAATAAGTCAGATACATGTGGAGAAAGACATTCTTTGATTAGAATGCATTGAGGACACATGATCTGTTTATTATTTGTCAGAGTCTCTTAAGATAAGGCTTTATTATACAGCCTGGTTTAGCCTTGAGTTTACAATCCTCCTGTCTCAGCTTCTTGAGTGCTGGGATTACAGGCATGTCTTGGATTACATGTGGAGAAGGATAATCCTTTAATTATCCTTGCTAAAAAAAAAAAAAAATTTGGTATCCACCCATTTGTACTAGCTACGCCCTTGGTTCTGGCCCAGTATAAAGTGACTGAGATTGGTAATCAGGGCTGCAGTCCGAAAGGCTGTAAGCCCTGATCCCAGACTTTTGCCTGTCTTATTTTTCCTGTCTCTCTTACTTTTTCGGTTTTTTTTTTGGTTTTTTGTTTGTTTGTTTGTTTTTGTCTTTTTGAGACAGGGTCTCCCTATGCAGTTCAGGCCAGCCTTGAGCTCACTTTGTAGCCCAGGCTGGTCTCAAACTCACAACAATCCTCCTGCCTCAGCCTCCCAAGTGCTGGGGTTACAGGAGTGCGCCACCACGCCTCGCTTTTTTTTTTTTGGTACCGGGAATGGAACTCAAGACCTTGCTCTTGCCAAGCAGGCGCTTGTGCCACTGAACTATATCCCCAGCCCAGAATCTCTTTTTTTTTTTCCTCTGTCACTTGTCCTTTTCATCTGCAGGCACCTCATTCTCGGGACCTGACAGCCTGAATAGAATGACAGATACCGGTTTCTCTTATATGAGGAACTCAAATTTTAAATGAAAAGCAAAAAAGGAACTATGATAGCAAACAGGAAGATAGACTTCTTGGAGATGAGGAAAGCGGAGGAGGGGGAAGGGGAGAGGAAAGAGAAAGTAGGGGGAAAGTAAGAGTATCTAAAATTATATATATATACCAATTTCCCAAAACCAATGTAATTATGTATTGCAAACTAATCAATTAAACAATTTTTTCTTAAAAAAAAAAAAGAATGCTGCACCAGCTGCACTGACCCTCATGTGCAAAGTGACTGCTCACCGCCAGGCTTCACCATCTCGGGCTGGGAAGGAGCATTTCTCTAAGTACACAAACTCCTCCTTATAGCCACCACCTCCTTCCCTTCATCCTTAGAAACACAGCTCTCCGAGGAATTCTCCCGCAAGGCCATAAGTGACACCCGGGACAGAGACCAGGAGGAGCTTCCAGTTACATCTCAGGTGTCACTCAACAGTTAAACACGGTGGAATGTTCACCACCTCAGTGCATACTGCTACGTTACTCAGAAGAGCCGGCTCACCTGGGGAGAGGCGCAGACGCAGAAGTGCAGGACGGCTGCCAAATGAAAGATGTCTTCTGAACATCCGCAGAGCGTCCCAGTGTCTGCATTCAGAAAGTACAAGAAAATGAAACAAAACTCTTTGGACAGTCATAAAACCGCAAATACAAAAGACAGGAATGCTCCAAAAATGACACAAATGATATCTGGGCAAATATCATCTCAGTAAGACAACTGAAACACTTCTAAATGAAATTTAATCTAAGTCACCCTAATCTAATTAAAATAAATTATTACACTATTTTCTTTGGTGGGCTTTTTTGAGACAGGGTCTCGCTATGCAGTTCAGGCTGGCCTTGAGCTCACTTTGTAGCCCAGGCTGGCCTCAAACTCGCAACGATCCTCCTGCCTCAGCCTCCCAAGTGCTGGGATTACAGGAGTGCACCACCACGCACAGCTACACTATTCTTATTTATTCAGATTATGTACGTCAATTACATCCAAAGAGAGACTCAAACAGCCTACAGTAATAAAGTGCATCTAAAATGTGGCAAGTGAAAGAAAAATAAGAAAAATATCAGAAACCAGCGAAATAAAAAAGTGTAGCGTTAGTTGGTAAAATTATTCACTGCAACTGAACACCCATGCAATGTCTTAAGCACAGGGGAAACATAAACACGTGAGGTTGATAAATTAATTAAAACAAGGAATTCACCGATTAATAAGCCTCATTAGTCTAAAAAGTAGACTAGATTTCCAACTACCTTCACAGTAAGTGTGAAGTTATTTAAATCCTAGGATGGAAAACACGCATGCTGGAAAGGCAAAGGACGATAAACCTTCCCTTAATGAAGTCAACCGATGCTGCTGCTCTTGGACTCCACGCCCTCCAAAGTCAGCATTCATTCCAGTCCTCAAAACTGCAGCATCAAACGCCGCACTCCACTAAGGTCTAGGAGCCACATCACGGCACCATCAGCACCCCCAAACTGCATCCCCCGCCCGTGCACCGGCCCCGAGGCCCCTGGTCGGTCCCTCCTCAGCAAGCACATTCCTGTGCACCTCCTGCTCCTCCATATCAAATATTCTTTTTCTCACTTCGCCTGGAAAAAAAATCTTCACTATCAGATAAAACTCAATTCTTTAAAAAGGCAAATACTCACCATCAAAAGCTATATTTTCTAAATAAAGTTGAATCGCCTGTCCTTCTTTATAGTTTTCGAAAGGAAAGACCGAGCCTTTGTTTCTCTTTATATTGATCAGGGGTTCTATTGCCAGCAGAAGCGTTAAATCCTTCTCTGCCTTCTTTGCCTCTGGGTCGTCCTGCCTCTTCAAGAAGTATATCCCACAGGTTAATTAGTATGCCGGTGTCATTTCAACAAACAAAAACACATGGGTGGTTTTGCGTCTATTACCTGGAAGAAAGACGAAAGCTGCCCGGCTGCAGATTCAAATAAACCCCATTCTTCATAAGTAAAGGCCAGTTTTATAAATTTCACAGCAATGTCCATAGAAATAATGTTTTTTCTTTCTATCATAAGCTCCAGAAGAGATATTTTTGGAAAATCAAGCATCCCGTGTGCACCGGTATTTGACACTAGAAAAGGAAAGAGAGATTTTGCTATCATCCACGCAAAGAGTCCCTTACTGAGTGTTAGCTGTCAGATACTGGCGGGCACTAGGGTCACAGCGGCCACACGCTGACCTCACTGGTTTACACTCTCAAGAGGCAAACAAGAAGTCAGCGGCAAGTACAGGGTGTCTGGGGACAAACAGGAAGAGGGCCCAGCACAGATGGGGGGAAGAGGACAGTCAGGCAAAGTTACCCAGAAGAAAGAGTGTAGAATCTCAAAGAGAGAATCGGAATGGTTAGCCAGCCAAGCAGGCAGCTATGTATTGATAGAAAGCTCAAAAAAAGAGATCTACCATGGGGGTCCTGCTGGTAGCGTTACCACTGCACGTCCACAGCAAATGGTCGGACCCGCTATGGCCATTATTTAGCTCCCTAAGACAGAATAGCAAGAACCATCCTCATATTAGGGAAGGACAGAGAAAAGACTGCAAGGAAGAGTGGTTAGTAAAACAGGAAGTAGCCAACGGTAACAAATACTACGGAGAGCAAAAGGAGACAAAGACTGAAAAGTGACCTCTGATGTAGCAATAAAGAGGCTGCCCAGGATATTCTTAATAGACAGTGTTAGGTTCCAAAGACTTCCTGATATGCAAATAGGCATATAACTTGGCGCAGTGAAAATATGCAATTCCTCTGATAAATCTGACTACCAAGGAGATACAGGAGGGAGCTCAAAAAGGGCGTAAGACAAAGGGATCCCTTGGAGAGATTTGGCTTAAAAACATCGGAGGGGGAGGGGAGGGGGAAGGGCGTAGGGAAAGAGGAGGGGAGGGAGAGGGGGAGGGGAGGAGGGGAGAAGGCAGAGAGGGAGGAAGGAGGAGGCTTCCACATCCGGGAGAGACAGGAGAAAGGAGGGGTGCGGATGAGGGAAAGTTTTGAGGTTTCAGTGAAAGAAACTGAAGGAAGCTCTCACCTAAGAATTTGTACTTTTCCTGAGAACAGATGAGCCCAAGCTGTAGCACCACAGGGTACTGGTGGTGCCTCAGATGGGCACGCACACATGCACGCGTGTGCACATGCGCACACATGTACGCACGCACGCCCTAAACTCACCGACAAGCACGTGAACGACGGTCCAGCTTTTCACCTCTCCTCCTGGGTGGATGCTCAGCCTAACCAGCTGATGGTCAAAAGGCACAGAAGTTAGGTCAGCAGGAAGGAGAATGAAATGCGCGGGCATCTTCAGAGCAAACCGCAGATGAGGCGCCCTTTACCACAGCAGGCGGAAAACATGGGACAGCGTGGGCAAGAACTCGCGCACCCTCAGGGCTCGCCAGAGAGAGACAGAGAGAGAGAAAGACAGAGAGAGAGAGAGAGACAGAGAGAGAGACAGAGAGAGAGACAGAGAGACAGAGAGACAGAGAGACAGAGAGAGACAGAGAAGGAAGTCAGCAACAAAGGACCAGCAACTGTGCAGACCGGGTACAAAGCGCTCCGCTGCTGCAACAGAGCTCAAATGTGGGCAAAATAATAGGACCGAGGGGCTCAAAGACGAGATGAGTGACCTAGGAAATGGGCTGCAGAAGCCTGCACAGAAGACAACAGAAAGGAGGAAAATAATAAAATGAATAGGATATGCGGGAGAACCTAGGCTGTTAGTCTTTGTCTAATACAGTCCTTGAGGGACTGAAAAATAAGGTAAACATAAGGAAAAATAAAGTAGTACGAACACTTAAGGAAAGCTGTCAGAGTTCAAATTACTTCTCAATTACTAAACCCATGTGTACAACAAATATAATAAAATATAAGAATATCATAAGAAAGAGATAATTGTAAAAACTGTATAAAACAAGATTTAAGCTGCCCCTAGACTTTCCAAACACTCTTTTTTTTTTTTTTGTCTTTTGAGACAGGGTCTCGCTATGCAGCTCAGGCTGACCTTGAGCTCCCTTTGTAGCCCAGGCTGGACTCAAACTCACAACAATCCTCCTGCCTCAGCCTCCTGAGTACTGAGATTACAGGGGGTCTCCTCCACGCTGGGCTCCAAACAAATACTCTATACAAGACTACAGAGAAATGTTATCAAAATTTAAAAAGAAACAGACTTAAGTAAAAGATATCCAACTAAATTACTTCAAAGTGTTTTGTGTTTATATCTGAGCAAAAAGAAATGAATTTTGAAACAAGTACTGGTGAGGGAAAAAGTCTTAATAGAAGTATTTACTGTCTTATGGAAGCTTTGATTAGGACTTGTATCTGAAACATAAAAAGAACCCAAAACTCAAGAGAAAAAAACAAACAGTCTAATTAGAAAACGGGTAAAAGACTGAAGAGAACAAATGCACAGATGGCAAATACGCACATGAAAAGCTGTTCAGTGACTTCAGTCCTTAGGGAAATGCAAATGAAAGACACGATGCTATAGCGCCATATACCTATAAGAAGGACTAAAGCAAAATACAGTGGCTGGGGATGTAGCTCAGTGGCAGAGCACGTGCCTAACAAGCACATAGCCATGGATTCCATACTGAAAAAAAAAGCCGTCATACCAAATATTGTCAGGGAATTTAAGATACTGAATCATGCACATGTTACTGATGGGAATATAAAATAATACAGTCAACCTGGAGAAGGATATGGCAGTTTCTCACAAAACTAAATATGCACTTACCATAGGAACCAGTAATTGCATGCGAGAGTATTTATCCCATGCTCAAATGTGCATAAAAGTTTTGTTCCTTTTTTTTGGTTTTTGGTTTTTCTCCGGTACCGGGAATCGAACTCATGACCATGTGTTTGCCAGGCAGGCGCTGTGCTGCTGAGCTAAATCCCCAGCCCAGAAAGTTTTATTCCTAATAGCCAAAAACTGGAGACAACTCAAATGCTCTTCACAAGTAAAGGATTAAAACCAATGGTAGACCATCCGTACTATGGGATGCTAGCCAGCAATAGCAAGCAGTGAGCTACTAATGCACACACACAAATTGGATAGATCTCAAGAGAATCCCGCTAAGTGAAAAGACAGTCAAACATGTACAGGGAGGGACCTGCTTCATAACAAAGGAGTACTGGAGTCAATAGGGAAAGGAAGCTATCTTCAAAAATTAGTCCTGTATCCACTGAATATCCATATAGAAGTAAATATATCTTTAAAAAAAGAAAGAGGGGCTGGGGATTTAGCTCAGCAGCAAAGCACCTGCCTGGCAAGCACAAGGTTGTGAGTTCGATTCCTGGAACAGGAAAAAAACTAAAAAAAAATAAAAATAAAAAAAGAAATTTTGATCCTTACTTCATACCAACAAAAAAGACCTAATTTTGTAGACTTTATGCAAAAAATAAATAAAGCTTACAGAAGAAAACATGAGAGTAAATTAACAATATTAGAATAGCAAAGATTTCTTAAACATGACACAAAAAGAATTAACTATAAAGGATATATTGGTTAATTGGACTACATGAAAATTAAGATTTTTTTCTCAATAGGCACCATTACAAAAATGAAAAGGCAAACCACCAAATGCAGAAAGACATTTGCAATAGTCACTACTGAATACTGCAGTACTGAGTAAAGGATTTAGAACCAGAATATGTAACAAATTCCTGCAAATCAAAGAGAAAGAGGCAAATAGACCAACCTGGAAAATAGGCAAAAATTAGCCAAGTGTGGTGGCACACACTTATAATCCCTGCACTTGGGAGGCTGCAGGAGGATCGTTGGGAGTTCAAGACCAGCCTGAGCTACAAAGTGAGCTCAAGGCCAGCCTGAACTGCATAGCAAGACCCTGTCTCAAAAACACAAAAAGACAGAAAAAAAAAAAAAATGGGTAAAAATGTGAAAAGATCCTTCACAAAGTAGGATGTCTAAGTGATTAAAAAATACTTGAAAAGGTGCTCAACTGCATTTGTCATCGGAAAAATTCAAATTAAATCCATAATGTAATACCATTAAGTGGACAAAATGAAAAGAGAGACAATACTAAGTGTTAAGGTGAATTTAGAACAATTAGAACCCTCATAAAATGTTAGTGAGGGATATAAACTGGGAGAGCAGTCTTTGTGAAAGCAAAACATAGGCATACCCTATGCCCTAGCAATTCTACTCCAACAGAAATGCGAAGTGGAAAATATTTGACATCCCTTTCTCTCTCTCTCTCTCTCTCTCTCTCTCTCTCTCTCTCTCTCTCTCTCTCTCTTTCTCTTTTCTCTCTCCTCCCTGTAATTCATGGAATTTTCTTGTCAAGCAGATGAGAAAAAATGAATAAGGATAAAGAGGATCTAATCACATGATTTACAAACTTAAACAACATATGTAAAGCATATATTAAAGATTATAAAATATAATCTTTTCAAGTGCATACTATGTGTCAAAATGGTCTATAATGTCAACGTACCTCAACACATGTCAATAGCTTCTAATAGAGCCAAGTGTGGTGGCACATGCCTGTAATCCCAGCACTTGGGAGGCTGAGGCAGAAGGATCATTTCGAGTTCGAGACCAGCCTGGGCTACAAAGTGAGCTCAAGGCTAGCCTGAACTGCAAGCGAGACCCTGTCTCAAAAAGACGAAAAAAAAAAAAGCTTCTAATAATACAGATCAACCTTCCTGACCACAGGATAATTAAGCTAAAAATCAACAACAAAACGATACAGTACAGCCGGGTATGGTTGCACATGCCTATAATCCCAACACTCGGGAGGCTGAGGCAGAGGATCGTTGCAAGTTCGAGACCAGCCTGGGCTACAAAGTGAGCTCAAGGACAGTCTGAACTGCATAGCAAGACCTTGTCTCAAAAAGGAAAAAAAAAAAAAAAAAATTCAGTACAGCAATTAGAAAATCCCTATATTTTGACTCACAGCCCATAAATGAAGAAGAAATTACATTGGAAATTAGAAAATATTCTTAACCAAGCACAAAAGGGAAACTATGATATATCAAAACTTAAAGTACACAGCTAAACCTACGTTTAGAGAGAAATGCCTTGATGTCCATATATTAAACAATAAGTCCTAAAAAAATCAATGAGCTACACTTTCAAGTCATCAAGCTTTCAGAAGTCAGCAAAACAGGGCTGGGGATTTAGCTCAGCGGCAAAAGCGCCTGCCTGGCAAGCGCAAGGTCGTGAGTTCGGTTCCCGGTACCAGAGAAAAAAACCAAAAAAAAAAAAGAAATCAGCAAAACAAACCCAAAGGAAAACAAAGAAAATAAATTAATAGCCGGGCATGGTAGCACACCCCTGTAATCCCAGCACTTGGAAGGCTGAGGCAGGAGGATCACTGAGAGTTCGAGACCAACCTGGTCTTGAAGGAAAGGGCTACAAAGTGAGAGCTACAAAGTGAGCTCAAGGCCAGCCTGAACTGCATAGCGAGACCCTGTCTCAAAAAGACAAAGAAAAAAAAAAAGAAAATAAATTAATAATACAGAAAACAGACGTACAATAGAAAGGATCAATGAAATCAAACATTGTCTCATTGAAAAGACTAATAAAATTGATGGACCCCTGGTGAAACTGATAAAATAAGAGAGAAAGCAAACTGACCAATGTCAGAAATGAAAACAGGTCACCAGGACAGACTTTAAGAAGATCAAAATGACGTGCCGGCCCTTAGGCCGGCGCCGCCGCCCAATTGGAATCTATCATGACCCAGAGAAACAGTGACACAATTGGCCCATCATGCACCGACTGCAGTTGCCCACCCACGGATGTGTGTAAATCATTGAAACTTTGAACAACCCCTGGGAATATATGCCATACAACGAGCCACTCTTGCTCTTGCCATTGAGAACCAGAAAGGTCCAGAGCCAGTGGAGGAGCAGCTGCTGAACAAGGACTCAGAGAACATGAGAATGCAGCCTAAGCCCACGGAGTCAGAGATCCAATGGACTGGGGTCACAAGAGCCGCTCGCAAGCTGTAAACCAGGAGGACCGTGCACAATACCTGCAGAGACTCATTGGAAGCCATTCTTCCCCTGACAGTACAGGCTGTGGTGAAGCTCTGGAGAAATCTGCAGCAGGATTCCTTTTGCCTGTGCTGACAGTTGGGGAGAGGACACTAACTGGTTGTGGGGTCCCAAAGCAATGGGAAGCTGGAGAGAAAAAGCTACAAAGAATGGCTTTCACCCCAGATAGCTCACTTGAGATGTTAGTAAGAATAGCCCCCTCAGTATTCTATAGCCATGATGAGGAGGAGGCCAAGGAGAGAAAACAAAGAGACTGAGAAAAAGCAGCTGCTTTTGCTGCACCACTAGGAGAAACAGATCCCAGGTCTGATTCCCGGGGCTCCAAGAAGAACTCGACAACTGCATTCATCTGCTACCACTGTTAAAAGTCAGGCCACCTCAAGAGGAACTGCCCTAAGAGGCCCCATGGGACATGCCCTGGATGCAAAGGAGACCACTGGAGTTCGGTCTGCCCTCTGAGGTGGAGGCCCCAGAGCTCAGACCCATGCTACCAGTTAGTCCAACAGGAATGAGAGGCCTTGGGGCATGGCATGCCTTCTCCCTCTGGACAGACCGTCATCTCCATCGAGGAGTCCTGGGTAATCATGACTATGGAGGAACAAGAAAACAGCCTGTTGCTAGTCACAGGTGCAAGTCTCTCGGTCCTTCTTTTCAATCCTGGCCTTCCTTCCAGCCATCATACCTCAGTGAAAGGAGTCACTGGTGAGGAGGTAATATGCTATTTTTGACAACCCTTAGGCTGTAATTACTTATTAGATCCTTCTTGCATATCTCTGTCTTCCTGAGAAACCACTTTGAAGATACCACCATGTATTACAGCAGCCATTGATATTTTCCTACTAATCTATCCATAACTGTGTTAAGTTTGGAATGTTCCTATCCTGTTTCATAATGTATGTTTATTATTATGTGTTTCCTACAACAACCATTGAGAATAGTTAATGATTTTTCAATATGTCACTCATGTATAGCTCTATTTATATTCTTTAGAAGCCACTTTGAAGATACCAAAGTATAGCATAACAATTCTTGATAATCTCCTACCTCTTTAGTCTCTAACTTACTATTATTTGTCTATTTGTTTTCCTGAGAAACTATTTTATAGATAATAATACGTAAAACGATAACCATTGATAATTTCCTACCATTTTGTCTGTAATTTGCTAAGTCCCCCCTACTATTATGTTATCCTTCTTTTATTCTTTAAAATAAAAAATTAAAAAAAAAAAAAGAAGATCAAAATGAGATACAGAACTCAATGGAAATTTAAAACCATTGGATAAAATGGAAATTTTTAAGATATATACCACTTACTGAACTGATAGAAGATACAGAAAAACAAAAGGAAAACTGAGTAATTTTATATCTATAGAAGAAACTGGATCCATAATTAGAAACCTCCTCACGAAGAAAATTCCAGGTCCAGATGGTTTCATCAATAAATTCAAGCAAACATTTAAGAAGAAATAATAACAATCTGAAACAAATACTGTCAGATAATAAACATGAAATAATTGTCAACTAATCTTATAAAACCAGTATGATCATGAGAACAAAATCTAAAAAGAACATTAAAAGAAAGGAAAATCTTTCTCCTAGCAAAGCAGAAATATTAACACCTGGCAAACAAATCAAGCAACATATCAAAAGGCTAACCCTCACCTCCAAATTAGGTTAATTCCAAAAATAGAGGTTAGCTAAAATTGTAGATAAACAATCAATGTAATTCACAACATCAGTAGAAGAAAAAGGTGTTTAATCAAGTCAACAGGCTGGGGATTTAGCTCAGCAGCACAGCTCCTGCCTGGCAAGAGCAAGGTGAGTTCGATTCCCGGTACCGGAAAACTCCTCCTCCAAAACAAAAAAAAAATAAAATCAAGTCAACAAATTTCGATAAATCCAGAAACAACTTTTGATAAAATTCAACTACTGCCCAGGATTAAAAACAAACAGAAAACTTCTTAGGGAATCAGGCATAAAAAAACTTCCCTAACCTGAAGAAGGATATTTATAAAAATTCTTTTTTTCTCCCAGTGCTGGTGATCAAACTTCTGGTTTTATGCAAGCTAAACACTCTACCACTACATTATACCCGCAGCCACAAGCACATAACTAATGGTAAAATGGTGAAAACGTTCCACTTAAAACCAAAAATGAAGACCAGGCATGGAGGCACATGCCTGTAATCCCAGCACTCAGGAGGCTGAGGCAGGAGGATCGTTGCAAGTTCGAGACCAGCCTGGGCTACAAAGTGAGTTCAAGACCAGCCTGAACTGCATAGTGAGACCCTGTCTTAAAAAGACAAAAAAAAGATGCAAAGTAGGTCAAGAATGACTACTAAAACTATGTCCTTCCTGTGTGCTTAATACACACCCCAGCCAGGGAAGTAAATCAAGAAATAAAGGAAAAAGGAAATTAAAAGCTTAAGAATTGAAAGAAAGGTATAAAATCATCATTATTCACAGCTAACTATACAAAAAACTAATAAATGACTTGAATTATCAACTGACTTTAGCAAAGTTGATGAATTTCAAGTGAAGATATAAACTGGATATAGCTCTTATATGGATTTGCGTCATTTCAAAATTATGCGAAATTCGCAAAATTTCTGTTATTCCTGTCTGCCGCAGAGTATTATTATCGCAACGTCTTGCTTACTTATTAAAAGTTCTTTTCCTGACATGAACAGCTCTGAGACAACGTCGCGCAGCTCCACCTCATCAGTAGCGAGAGGCCCTGTTTGCAGCGTTCGCCGACTCGAGTCGGAAAGGGCCTCCACGACCGCCAGAAATCTGGACGCGGTGCTGTCAAACATCTCATCCAACAGCTTTTCGGTGCTGGTCCGTGGCCACGGCAACTGGAATAAAGGAGAAAATGCAGCCCGTTTTGTAAGGATATTAGAAGGCAAAGAAAAGCAAGTTTAAGTAATGCATAAGAGAGAGAGAGATTAGTTTAACAATGAAAAGTTTGCTTTTAGGGTTCTCATTTCTGAGCCATCGCTTCAAACTCCATTTAAGTGTATGTAATCCTATCATTACCTCAGACTTTGCTACCTCTTTAGTTTTATGTTTCCAAGGCAGTGTAAAAGGCTGTTTATTGCACAAGCGTTACCTCTGTATGTTCTGCAGCACCTTAATTATAGCCTTCCAGGATCGCTATGCAAGCGTGCATCCGTGCTTTCGCAAATTCAAGACCAAATCTTCAGAGGTCTGGATGCAACTTTGTTAATAAATAAAGGCTGCAGGAAATTTCAATAAGGAATGTGTTTTATAGTAAAGAGAACTAGGCTTGCGGCAGGAACTCTGAGGGAGGCTGGTCAGCTGTACCAACAAACTCGCCTTTGTGAGCTCCTGTTGCCCAGAGTGACTTCCCTCCTGCGGACAGCTCGCCTCATACTTCACTCCCCGGAACATGGTCTGTTCTCTGCATTAGATTGCCCATAAGTGAGACCAAGTCCAGCTGGTGTTTCTAGAATCTATATCCAGCTTGAAGATAATCAGCCATATCCCCCCTGATTCTCTTCCATTCGTCTCTCTTTTGGGGGTACAGTCACAAAGATAGAAAAATAAAAGCAGGGATAAAATGGCCTTGGACCTTTTTCTCCCAAGCGTCAGCTTCTCTTATTGAGCTTCTATGCTTTTGAACCCATAAGTCAACTGAAACATCAAAACCTAAAAAAAATCTTGAATTCCACGCCTTGCCATCGCCTTCCTTATAAACAGAGGTAAAGGTTTCTTTTAAGATTTGTATTAAGAGTTAAAACAGAGCTTTAAAAGTAAGCTGAGTGCACGCCACTCAGGAGGCTGAGGCAGGAGGACTACAAGTTCAATGAAAAGCTGGGGAATTTAGGAAAAATATGTCTCAAAATAAAACAAAAAGGACTAAGGGTACAGCTCAGTGATATATAGCACTTGCCTCACAAGTTTGAGGCCCTGAGTTCAATCCTAGTACCAATAATAATAATAATAATAATAATAAATGTTACTATTGTTTTAATTTTTATAGGTCTTTTATTCTTATTTTATTTTTATAGGTCTTTCACTATTAAACAGTATAATGAACTTTCTAATAATTGTAAGTATTCCCCAAAACTGGTCATTTCTCACAACTGTTAAAAAGACCAAGATATTTTTACAAGAATATTATTGAAAAATTAGTAAAAGAAAAAGAGACTGAAATATTTATCAGAGCTATAGATGAATACTCAATAAAGAATTTTAAAATATAAATATTTAAAAGACCTATAAAAAATTAAAATTAAAGCACTAAAAACAATGGATTGTCAAATATGACAAGCACAATAGCAATGTCTATCAAAATAATGAGTTCATTCAATATATTTTAAAAATTAAAATCTCCACTAGATAAATGGTCAAAGGCTAAAAGATAACTCACAAAAAAGGAAATAGAAAAGAGTAATGCACAAATATAAAGGAGAGGTGAATCAAAGAAATAAAGTGATTTTTTTAAAACTAAATTAGCAAAAATAAGTTTAAAAAAATTTATTAGCTGAATTAACAAAGTATGTTTAAACAAATAGTATCAGAATAATAGCTTGTGACACAATTGAGACAGGCAGGCTACCAATTTGGAAACAGGAGCATCCGTGCTGGAAATCAATTAGGTAACACGTGCCAAAAAATAACAACATTCGTATTCTTGAGTTGAATAATTGTATAATTTCAATTTAATCTACAGGAAATAAAGGAAAGGAAAAATAGCATACCTAAACATGCGGCACATTTATAATTGGAAAAAAATTCAGAAACAAGTAAAATAACGGATATAAAAATATTAGACTAAAAAAAATTAGACTTAACTGCAGTACGTATACTGCCTACATATAATACGGTGTATTATACCATTTTGTAAAATGTCAGGACAGATGCCAATCTAATTGACACACCCATACAATTTGTTCCACCGCTAAATGGTGTGATCTCCTAGATAAGGACTCTATGAGATTTCTGTGCTAATTCTCCAGCATAACACACACCTACCCCAAGCTGTGTTCCTCACTGTCCCCAACAAACTTGGCTTTGGCTTCCAAATGATGACCATACTCTGATCCTTTTATTTATTTATTTATTGGGAGGGTACCAGGACTGGAACTCAGGACCTTGTGCTTGCCAGGCGGGCGCTATGCCGCTGAGCCATATCCTCAGCCCTCTGATCCTTTACTTACGATGTTTCGTCCTCTTTTCCCTGTCTGGCCAAATCCTGCTCATTAGTCCAAGGTCATTTAAGAAGTCCAGCACTGTACCTCAGGCTTTTCTATATGCCACTATACTTAAAAACAAAACTAGGCAGTCAATACACAATGGCTGAATGAATGAATAAAAAATAAACAAGCACAGCAGCTGTTTACTAGGGGCCCAGAAACTCTGAAGGGCTTTGTGTTTAACTCATTTAATCCCCACCATCCTTTCCCTCTTAAACTTATCAAAGATACAGTTATTTTGTTAATTTATTTATTATGCAGTTTGCACACCACAAAAACGTACTTCATCTACCTTGTTCAAACAGTAGCTACTTTAAAAATATTTACTGAGGGCTGGGGATATAGCTCAGTAGCACAGCACTTGCCTGGCAAGTGCAAGGTCATGAGTTCAACTCCTGATACTACATATATATCTATATATATATAAATCAATAAGTGGTTGATTATTAGGTATGTCAATTAGTAGTCCTTTAAAGAATCTTCTCAAAGTCAAAATGATTTACATATTGTAAGTTAGAACTTATAAACACAGAATGTTCTAGAAAAGATTTAATGAATATCAATTATTTTATTTTGGGGAAACATAAAAAAATTATTTCATACATACTAGTAGAACACGTAAAGCATGTCAAGTTAATATAATGACATTATAAAAAGATCATGCTAATTAAGCTCTGCAAAAACTGCCCATTAAGACATTACAGTATTTTCCTAGAAAAATACACTGTAAGAACTTTTCATACAATAATTACCTTAAGGGAAACAAGAAATAAATGAGCTTTCATATAAATTTACCTGGAATTTTACACATTTTTTAAAAAATATATTTAACTTTGCTAACAGGTGACCATAAATCCTCCACAAAAAAAAAAAAAAGTAAGCAATGACAATCTTGCAGCTTTGGATATTTCAATTTTGTTTACTCTTAGAAAAAACTGCTGATGGGGAAAAAAATTAGCCCCTGCCCTCTTATGAAGGTGACAGCATTACTACTCAACCAGATCAGATGCCGTTGGTTCAACCTTCATCTGAGGAATTTCCTATGCGTCGCTAAGTTACCAATCATATCCCACTGGTCAGTATGAGACGTGGTGGAGAAGGGATACACACGGTGTACTTCCAGGCTTAGGAGTCAACGTAGCTGCACTGACTAGCAATGGAATGGCGTTATATGCAAAAATATTTGTATTTCCACATCATGATGTATTTAAAAGAAGAAAAAATTATTGGTAAAGTCTGAAAGGGAACTGAGAAGAGAGGACGCTGTCCCTGGAGCAGTAAGCAAGCACTGGACCCGGACTGCAGCTTCCCGGGCCAGTTCTGCCCGCAGCTGGCTGGTGACCCTGCGCCAGTACTGTGAACGCTCCCAACTTCCCTGTCAGCATCTGCAGTATGCAAGGACCTGGGGATTTTCAAAATCCCTCCCAGCTGCTGAGGTTCCGAAACTCCTCTGTGAGAAACTGCTCATCTCCTGCCCCATAACTTTTCATTTCAGCCTCCACGCAGGAGCCCACACAGGAGAATTCAAGGCCATCTAGAGCAGCCAGGGATGGCGTCAAGGAGGCACAGAACTGGGCCATGAAGGATGCCGAGCTCAGGAAGGCAAACGGGGGCAGTGGGCGGAGGAGGAGGAGGCAGGAGGGAGGGAGGGAGGAGTATTCCCATGGCACAAATTGGTCTCCCTCCCTTCCCAGGCGTAGTCCCTGGAGCAGTTGGCCAAATCTGCTGGTAGCTAGGAGGGGACTGTGACTGGTTACGCCATGCCACTTCCCCACAGTACAGCACAGCTCCGGTGAGGCCCTGAGCGCTCGCTTGCGCCTCCAGCAGAGACTATTCCTTCTCAAGTGAGGGCTGCTTCCCAGCCTGCCCCTGAGCTGCTGTCTCCAGCCAAGCCCTCCAGTGGGCCTCCTAGCATCTCACTCCACTGGGAAACAAATGGTCTTTAGCCACCCGAGGTGCTGGCTTGTGCGCGTAGGGCTGTGCCCGCCTGCCTCAGCCTGCTCGCTTGCAAGGGCGGCTCCTTCAGCCTCTCCCCGGCCACTCCTCCGCCATTTGTCCCTCACTACTACATAGCTGGGACTGTGATAAAAGCACAAAAAGCTTACGGAAAAGGATGAAATGAGGCCAGACTGGAACCGGGAAAACCTTCTCCTCTCTGCTTGCCCAATTGTTCAAGCAAATCAGGAGCATGATTTAATCTTTCTTTAGTGACGAGGCTCAAGAGACCCGGAAGGATAACACGAATATACTGCAGAATAACACACATAGAGAGGACTTACGCTCTGTGCTTCCTTGAGGTTAACTCTTATCTTTGGTCTAAAATAAGCTTTGCTTTTTCTTCTAGATTCAAATACTCCTCTCTTGAAGATCATCACTGCCATCTGCCTCAAAAAGAAGAATCACAGGTGAAGCAACACTGAGACACGCTTCTCAGCACCAAGATGAAGTACTTAATCACTCGGGGAGAGCAGTACATCTTTCAGCTCATGCAATTTTTATACCTTTATCGTGGCCTCTCTATAATGTCTTCTGGATTCTTCCTGGGACTGTGAAGAACTCATTAACTCCAGTTGCCTCAACTCATCAATTTTAGCTAAAGCACGCCGAGCAAACGCCTGTGTGCATTTAAAATAAATTTAATTTGTAAGAAGTTAGAATATAGAGATTAAAAATGCATAAAGACAGTATGTTTTGTTGGGCTAGACTTCTGATTTAAGCTGTAAATTATACTGAAGGCTGGTCGGCTGAATCTGTAACACAGTCACTACCCCGGCTATCGTTTCCTTGTATAAGGAAATTCTATAGATCTAAATAATAAACTGTTTGGCTCCAGATCGTCTCCTCTCTGGCTCTGCATACAGGTATGGCGTGCGCGCACACACACACACGCACACACACACACGCACACATGTGCACACACCCCATCCTACCCTCAGACATTCGTCTCCAATCCTAACGTCCCTAGTAAAACAAGCCGTGTAACTATTCAGCTGTTCACATTGTCCGTTACATTGTGAGGTCCTTAGCCTACTTCACCTTTGTCTCCAATTTCCAACATACAGGAAGTATGTAATAAATATCCGAGGAAGGGAAAAGAGAAGACAGGCTTGCTTGTTTAACTGTATCTCTATCCTTATTATTCTCCATCAATAAGAACAAGAGTTTAAAGGAGCTACTGAGTGCTCTATAACAAGGGTTCATACCAGTTATTTTACCATTTCTTTGAAATATTTTATTATAATTTCTAAAATTTTAATGAAAATGCTTCCAGACCAATTGCTATATGGACGTGTACAAAGGGTTAAATTTTCCAGTAAGGGAGAATCCCGACAGGGCTCAAAAGGTCAAAACCTCGTAAGTGTTCAACTCCCTCATAACTTGACTATAAAACAAAATGCCCCACCTTTAGAATACTAACTACGTACATGGTAAGTAGTTTCTAGAATGTATCTTGGACAATGGGAGTATCCCAGGAGAGCTGAATTCAGCTATTCCTCGGCCTTGAACCACTACTGGCCAACTCTTCAGAATTAATCCAGCTGGGCTTGGTGGCACACACCTGTAATCTCAGCACTCAGGAGGCTGAGGCAGGAAGATCGCCATGAGTTTTAGGCCAGCCTAGGCTACATAAGTGATTTCAAGGCCAGCCTAAACTACATAGAGAGACTCTGTCTCAGAAAAAAAAAAAAAAAAAGGGCAGGGAAACCTAGACATACTAAAGAGCTATTAATAGGTAAGAAGATGTGTTTCTGGTTGGGAACAATATCTGACCAGGTGTTCATGTGGCTGTAAAAGCTGTAGACCACCCAAGACTCCCAACCAAGGCATTGAGTAAGGGCTGAAACCCAACCTGCACTGCACTTACCAAGCCATGCGCCCCAGGTCAAGGGCGTGTCAGCCCGGAGGAAGGGGAGCTGACTTCTAATTTCCAACAACACCCCATGCTGACCAAGCCATTAGCACGTACCATGGACAGAGTACTTCTTTATTTTTTTTTTTTTTAATTCTTTTTTTGTCTTTTTGCAGTGCTGGGAGATGGAACCCCTGACCTGGAGCAAGCACGGTACCACCGGGCTTCCTCTTGTTAAGTACACAGAGAGGCCGTGCAAACCAGTAGAAGCCCAAAGCAAGTGAAGGCGGATTTCAAGTATTTAACCTCAAAGACATGTACAGAAAGAGGAAAATAGGAAACAGAATATAGCAAATGGGGTTGGAGGCAGAGAAAAAACGAAAGACATGCATGATAGGTGGCCCATCGTACAAAATAAAACAGGGAAGTAAGGTAGCTGAGGAGGACAAAATGAGGAAGAAAAGATACCACAAATCATATTCGGGAGGGAAGCTACAGGGGTGGAAGTTAACAGGGGACAAAGGAAAGAGCTAAAGTACAGCAAGAAATCAACAGAAGGAAAAAGCCAGCATATTTCTTCTAATAAAGAATCCTAGGGAGATAGCTCAGGGGCACAGCGCCTGCCTGGCAAACGCAAGGTCCTGAGTTCAACTCCTGGTACCAAAAATAGTAACAATTCTTGTCTTTGTTTCATATCAATTCTTGGATCTTTTTCCTGTTGTTCTGCTTTGTTCTTTGTTCCCTGAGGGCATGTAACGAAGAAAATGGACAGCCAGCTGCATCCCGGACATCGAATCCTGAAGGTGGAAGAGCCACGTACCTCCCCGTGGAGACTGTCTTGGGAGTCGTAGTAGCACTGGCACACAGCAGTGTAGAGGGTGGCCCTCCAGGTCAGGTACCTGACGGCCAGGAGCGGGACGGAGGACTCCATGCACACGCTGGCCCACAGCAGGTATTCCAAGGCCTGGGGGCAGAGGCACAGCTGGACTGATTCCTGTTCATTGTAAGCTAACAGTGATGACACTGAACACGACACTGCTGCTTCCTTATACCCAAAATAGCATATACACACGCACAGTAAAATAATAATTCAGGTAAACTTAGCCTTTTTAGAGTACCATCCTTCCTAACTCTTACAATCATTCAGTAGCTGAGCTCATTTTTCTTAATACTTCTCAGGTGTCAGTGGTGGTTCAAAGTCTGACATCCAATGATAGGATGGTTAGGAGTTGGCCTGGAACCAGTGTGTTACTCTGATAGAGGACAGCAGGGAAAATAGAAAAGTTGCCGGGGATAGAGCTCAGTGGCACAGCACCTGCCTGGCAATTGCAAGGTCTTGTGTTCGATTCCAGGTACAAAAAAAAAAGAAAGAAAACAGAAAAGGTTGACCACCAAGGCCTGTAACACATAGTAGAACAAAGACTGGAATCAAACCTAGGTTTTTGGCTCAGTTTCACCTCTCTAGACCTCCACTTTCTCATCTGTAAAATGGGTATTTTATCACATCCCAGCAATGCTGCTATGGATATGCAGGTGTGGTGTTTGGCACACAGAGAATACACTCTAGCGGAGCATGTCACTTACATAATTACTCCCAAGGTACAACTTGAAACAAAATGGTGTGAGAAGGGTCGCACCATCACTGCCCTGCCCACAGCAGCATACCTAATGCCACCTGTGCTCTGCTAGCTGAACAGCTCTTCCCCACAAATCCACTGGTGGTTCTTTCTTGACATATTCTCCCCACAAACCCTAGATGGGGAACTGCTTGGATGACGTGGATTCTATAGCCGGCTTTTTCAGTCTTTATCCTCTCCACAAAATTATTCCAAAAGCTCAAAAGTTTATCAGAGGGCTGGGGATTTAGCTCAGAGGCACAGCACCTGCCTGGCAAGGGTGAGGCTCTGAGTTCAATTTCCAATGCCAAAAAAAAAAAAAAAAAGTTTATTGGACTCTATTACTTTTCACTTGGTTTAATACAAGAAAGAGGACATTTGGTCTATGTCCTACATTTAATTATAAGAAATACTGCTGGGGTGAACACAAGAACCTGAGAGTTAAATACTTCAGAATGTCAGGTTCCTGAGTCTATGCACAGCTACGCCCGCCGTGCTCACGGCTCCCTGGACCAGGAGGAGACCTCTTTGCTTTCGCCCTCTCTGTTCCTCTACACCTCACTATGTACCCGAACCCCCTAGGGTCATCTTCCCACACATAAACTGGGTTGCGACATCCTTGAGCTCCGAACACATCCGCGGCTCCCTGCGGCCAATACGTCAGGGTAGCAGCCCTGAACCTCCATGGGCCTCGGGCTCTCTGTTTGCCACACGGGCTAACAGGAACCATCTAACAGGGCTGCGGGGGGATTAAGTGTTAAATGCTTCGATGTTCCAGCCGCTTGGTCTTCTGGAGCTTCACTCTGGTTGTCAATGTCCCTTGTGAGTGTAAGACTTTCTATCTCAGCTCCTGGACTCCGCATCTCTGCTAAACTTTGGCTACCACTGCTGGCGCGGTGGATGTTGCTAGCCGGGCCATACTGCGCACAGATGCGAAACTAACAGCCACCAAAACCTCCACGGCTTTCCTGCAACCCCTGCTTTGGATTTTTGCATTTGGATGCTTGCAGTTTGTGGGACTTCCCGTGTCTTTCCAAAACCCCTCAGGACTGGCGGTATTAGAACTTTTGCAATTCAAAATAAAAACAGCTTCACTTCACAGTTACTCCCAATACCTTTGGGATTGCCTTTGGAATGAAAGAAAATCACAGATTTTCATGCCAGAAGGGATTTTACAATTAACCTAACCTGACTGCAAGAGGCTGAACTGCTTCTCAGCAATAAAGCCGGGGCTGGAATTCAGGTCTTCGGACTGCCAAGTGCAGATTCCTTCCGCTACACGGGGCAGCCTCGACAAAGGGGAGAAGCTCGCCAGAAACACTCGCGATCCTGGAAAACCATCTTTCAAGGCGGAAGATGTGAAGCCATAGCCCCAAATAACTCAAGGTGTGGCATTTTTCCTTACATCTAAAGGACGGTGGTAATTATGTCTATCAACAGAAAAATCACGGGATATAGCAATCCTATTCATTAAAAAAAAAACCAACAAACTTTAGAGGTGGGGATGTAGCTCCAGGGTAGAGTGCTGGAAAGGAAGAAGAGAAGGAGGGAAGGACAAAGGAAGGGAGGAGGAAGGGGAGATTATTTGAAAAACCACATTCTATCTGTACCCAAAATATGGGCCCAAGAGTGCTTCAGGCGTCACTAAGAAAAATAATTCATGAGCTCAGCCACAAGATGGCACTGCAGCCCCACATAAATCTGCCTGCACTGAGGAAAATGACACAACCAGTTCCAAAGTCAATTTAAAATTTATATAAAGATGTGGAATAATTTAACACTAATTGTTCACGCTAAATATTTTACCAAGTTACTCCATTTTTATAGTAAAACAGAACAGAAATCAATAGGTTTATTGGGGGGGTTGGTTTTTTGTTTGTTTAGAATAAATGGATTCCACTGTGTTCGCTAATGTTCGCTGAGTCTTACACTATGGTTTTAGATGCCCCAGGAGAAACCAGATTATTCCATAAGCAAAAGCAATGTTGCTGTGTTTATTTAAAGAAAGTTTCTGATATCAGACCTCCACGCAGTCCTAAAATTTAAGCCAGGGTCCTGCCTGAGTCCCCATTCAAGGAAAAGCCCCTCGTTAGTATAGGTCTTCAGGGTCTCTTTAGGAATATAGGGTGATATGAGAAAAGATCAACCCCTCCCACATAGCTCCCCCCAAGAGGATGGATCATGACAAGAGTCAATGTAGTAAGCAGACAGGCTTTTTGTGTGTGTGTGTCTTTTTGAGACAGGATCTCACTATGTAGTTCAGGCTGGCCTTAAGCTCTTTATGTAGCCCAGGTGGGTCTCAAACTCACAACAATCCTCCTGCCTCAGCCTCCCAAGTGCTGGGATTATAGGTGCGCACCACCAGGCCCACCTAAGGCATTATTCTAATGAACATGAGTGGTACTACAATGTCTCGCTGGCTCTGGCCTCAGTACACCTCTAAGCTGATGTACAATCTTGAATCAAGGACGTTTTCTCAGGCTCAGCATCCCCATCTATGGGGAGGGGGGGGTAATAACAGTGCCTTTCTCAATGTAGTGATAGGAAGATTAAAGGAGGTAATTCAAGAAAGCACTTAGCACTATCCTTGATAGTTGGTAGACATTCATTCGTTAATGACAATGATGATAACAGTTCCCAAATTTAAAAACCCAGTCCAAAAATGGGCATCTGAGATGAATACTCAGACGAAGGAGTAGAAATGGCAAGTAAACACACGTGTAAATATTACACCGCTTCTTGTAACACTGTGGTATTGCTATGTACGCAAAGCCCTTCCCACAGCACCTGGACACAGTAGGGATTCAGCAATAACAAAGAAGGGTACCCATAAGGCCTATAAAAATGAGTGTTTACAAACTGTACTGCTATAACATGATTATGCCTATATTGCTGTGGTATGTTTTTAATTCTTTCAGGAAGATACCAAGAAGGATAATAGCTGGGTCAAATGGAGCCTCCAGTCCTAGTTTTTTGAGGAGTCTCCACACTGATTTCCACAGTGGTTGCACCAGTCTGCACTCCCACCAACAGTGGAGAAGAGTTCATTTTTCTCCACAGTTCGTCCAGCATTTGTTGTTGGTGATTTCTTGATGATAGCCGTTCTTTCTGGGGTGAGATGGAATCTCAGCATTGTTTTAATTTGCATCTCTCAAATGACCAGTGACGTTGAACATGTTTTCATATATTTATTTGCCATTTCTACTTCTTCATCTGAGTATTCATCTCAGATGCCCATTTTTTGGATTGGGTTTTTAAATCTGGGAGATCTGATTTTCTGAGTTCTTTATATATTGTAGATATTGGACCTTTGTCTAAGAAACAGAAGGCAAAATGTTTTTCCCATTCTGTGGTTACCTCTTCACTCTGCTGGTGGTTTCTTTCGCTATGCTAAAGCTTTTTAACAGGATGGGATCCCAAGTGTTGATTCTTTGTAGTATTTCCCAGGTGATTGTGGTTCTGCTCATAAAGTCTTTGCCTATACCTATGTCTTAAAGAGATCTGTCTATTCTATCTCCCAGCAGATTTAGTGTTTTTGTTTTAATATTTAGATTCCAAATGCCTATCAATGGAAGAATGGATAGAGAAGCTATGGATGTTTATTCTACTTTTTTTGTGTGTACTAGGAATTGAACTCAGGCCTTGTGCTTGCCAGGCATGCATTTGTGCCACTGAGCTACATCCCTGGCCCAAGATGTGGGTTGTTTTTTTTTTTTAGAAAATGGAGTACTACTCTGCCATAAAGAAAGATAAACTTGAGACATTCTTAGGTAAATGGGTGTACCTTGAGACCATAGTCTTAAATAAACAAATCAAACACACGTTTCAATATTACACTGTTTCTCTGGTGTAAGAAACTGAAAGGGTAAATAAAGACCAAAATGTATAATAGATATTGAGAAATAGGAAGAAAATGTTCAACTGGGGAGAGGAACAAGAGAGGAGGAGGAAGAGGGAAAGGAAGGGAAAAGAAAAAAAGAGAAGGAAAAGTGGAAGCAAAGCTTTTGTAAATAAGGAAGGGAAGAAGGGTTGAAAAGAGGGGAGAGACATGGGGAAAAAAAGAAGAATCAAAATACATCGTGTACAGGTACAAATTTCCTATGAAGAATAAGATCATTATGTATAACTAAAGTATACCCATGAAATTAATTTTTAAATTATTTTAAAAAATAAGCCGGGGGTGATGGCACACACCTATAATCCCAGCACTTGGGAGGCTGAGGCAGAAGGACTGCTGTGAGTTCAAGGCCAGCCTGGACTATAAAGTGAGTTTAAGCCCAGCCTGAGCTGCATAGCAAAATCCTGCCTCTAAAAAAAAAAAAAAAAAAAAAAGTAAATGGCAGTTTTCTGTAGATATAAACCCTATCCCAACTGTCATCTATTCCCAGGGACCAGAGCAGGGAAGTTCACAGAAAGAATGTGATGAAATAGTGAAATTTACATAGATATTTATGAACTTAAACTATGGGAAATGAAGATTCTATGTGCCAATAAGAAGGAATTTCAATATTCTCCTGCATTACACAGGAAGTAATGAAATTTCTATTTGAAAACAAGTTTTTTGTTAATCTTTGATCCATCCCTTTATGAAGCTTATTATTTACTGATGGCTTGTTAATTTATGACCATGTAACTGTCTCATAAAAATTAAGGAAAATCTTTTTCATTTTTTTTTCTTTTCTCACTTTTTTCTTTTCCTTCCTTCCTTTCCCTTTCCCCCCTCCCTAGTTCCCTTCCCGTCTGGGCACTGTCTTCCTACTTGATAATATCTGGTATACATTTCGGTCCTTAGTTGCATTTTTCGTTTCTCACATCAGAGACAATGCGATATTTACACATGTGCGTTCGATTTATTTAACTTAAGAGTATGGCCTCACAGTGCATCCGTTTACCTAAAAGTGTCTCAAATGGAGCCTTCTTTGTGGTTGAGTAGTACTCCACTAAATAAAAAACCACATCTTTTTTATCCATTCCTCCCTTGATAGGCATTTGGGTTGTCTCCAGGATTTAGCTATTACAAATTGTGCTGCGATTAACATGGGTGTAACAGCAAGGAGAAAGAGGGCTGAAGGTAGGGGAGGGGAATGGGGAAAAATAAGCAAAGACAAAAAGAGACGAGCATTCAGTGGTCAGAACCTTCAAAACAAAGCCCTGAGCAGCAAACTCATCTGAGTACGCCAGGACGGGGAGAGGCCAACTGCAACTTCTACTTTCTTCTAGATCTCTGAGTAGGTAGCGTGCGGTGCGCTTTGAACGTGGTTTCTCCCATCACAGTTCCCGTGGAGGCCTAACTCTCCGGTGTCATAGTATCAAGGTGATGGGGTCTCTCGGGAGGATACGTAAGTCACGGGGCCGCCAGCCTGGGGAGGGATTAGCAGGGTTCTCTCAGGACGGCTCAGTTCCCTTAGTTCCCTCGAGAGCGGCTGCTGGGAGAGTGAGCCACCCCACGCCGCGTATCTTTGCCTCCCGCCTGTGGTCTCTCTCACACACGTGCTGCTGCCGCCTTGCGATGCAGCCGGGAGCCCCTCACCGGAGCTTCACACCCCCAGCGTCACTCTCAGACCTCCAGAAACGGGCGCTAAATAAATGTAAGTTCTTTAAAAAAAAATAAGTAAAATCATGCTTCAATGAATTTCCAGCTAGAACACTTGACTTTCTAAATGTAAATTTAATGCATAATATTTAAAGAATACTAAAACTGTAAGCTAATCAAGGATGCTGTACATGACATCGTGAAAAATAGGTGCTTAAATTACTCTGGGATGACCCAAAGAATAGCCGAAGGCTCCTAGGTCTGGTTTCCTTTTGTCTAATGCTTTAGCAGACGTGAACTGTAAAGCTGCTATAGAATCCAGGTCACTCAGGCCCGGCAGGACTCAGATGTTTAAAGGGACCTGACTAATCCATTTGTAGCCTTGTCTCAGGAATCAGTTTACCAGCTGAGGGCTTGGGAATTTCTGGTTGAAAATTATTAATTCCCTCCTTATACTGACCAAGCTGAAAGAGCTTCACCCTTATCCTCAAGTGCCGAACGCACGACCATTCACCACCCCCAAGTTCTTACCGCCCTCCCTCCCCGCACTCCCACCCCACAAAACCAGGACCCGAGGGCTGGGCTTCTCCACCACTTGTGTTCCAGAGACAAACTCAAGTTCCATGAGGGGGAGAAGAGATGCCTTACAGAGGTTATTTGTAAGAAATGACTTTAAGATGACTGTCACGTTAGATTAAAATCTGCTTGATGTTAACAAGAACGAATGCTAACAGTCAACTGCTGGCACAGATGCCTCCGCCTTGCAGAGCTCTGGCAAGCAAACACCGCGGCAGACCAGCCACCACGGCTCTGGGAAGCAGGATTTGTTATTACAGTGAGTGCAACAGGAGCAGGAAAATTCTTTTCAGGAAATCAACTGGAACAAACCGTAGAATCGCTGGAATCATCTGAATGCCAAATTTGTATTATACCTGAGACAGTCCTCCTTCAATTTAATTTACACTCAAAACGCTGCCCGGAGTTTGTTCCGCCACTGTCAGTAACAGGGGTCTGGTTTGGTTTGGTTTTAATTTGAGGAACGAAACAGAAAGAACGCAGTGTTACCCAGCGAGGATGCAAACATCTTTGCTTCCATTTTTATTTTGTAGTTGATGTTAACTTGAGTTTTGAGGGAAAAAGAAAAGAAGTGTCTCTCTTGAGTGTTAGACTATCCAGGGTAAGCTTTCACATGCAATAAAGAAAAATAAAGGAGGAACGTTTCAGATGCCAACAACAACTCCAGCAGGGTCTCGGTGGGAGTATATTCGCCCTTCTTGGCCTACGTTCCAGTGACTGGGAAAAAATGCAGAAAATAAATATGTCTCCCGCTGACAAACGTGCTACCAACATGGGAGGGAAGTCAGGGGATGTGTCAACAACTTCCTTAAGCAAGACTAAGCAGCGAGCTCTGGTGAGTGAGAGTCATATTATAAAGGGAAGTCTCCTTGTCCTCACCTTATGAATGAGTTAGAGTAATCTCCAAGAACCTCATAACGTATACAGGGTAACCGCAGTTTATCAACCTAACCTGGACACTTTTAAAAATAAAAGAGGGTGCTATTAA
>NW_004955405.1:32734277-32751103 GCF_000276665.1 Chinchilla lanigera | reverse complement strand
CAGGATGGACGGTCCTTTTACCTAAAGATAGGGTAACCAGAAGGGAATTCGTTATCAAGTATGACAAGTAGGACCAGCGGGCAGGTGGAAGGACTCTGGAGAATACTTACCATTTGGGGGAATTCATTTTCTTTTTATTAATACTTCATTGTCCACCACATTTTTGACCTATTATTATTATTATTAAAGTAAAACTGTATACTATGCATATCCACTAAACTTTTATCACAAATTCACCAGATATTCTTTAACATTCAATGTATGGCATAATGAAAATCATAAGGAACAACGGGAAAGAGGGAGGGGGAAAACTAGGTCAGTACATTTCATACCTTCGAAGAATAACCTATGACCATCAGTTTTCTGCAAATGGTGTAAATATAAACGGTACCTGGGTAAGAAAAAGATTGTTAACGTGTATCACACTGAAGTGATGAAAGCTATACTCCCCAACCTCTGCAGTTGAAGTCTGTAGTTCCCAAATCAAGTGTACTCATGAGAAAGTCTCAGGAGACTAGAGAGTCACCATTATAATTTTTCTTATCACTTATAGAGAAAACTCATTAAAATAACGAATACAACCGTATTTCAAATACGTTGACAAGAGAATCATTTAGTATCATTTTAAAGGCAATTCAAGTTCTGAAATATTCTGAACCAAAGAATCTTTAGTGGCATAATTTATGTACTCCAGTTTTATTAATTCACATAAAATCTCATTATTTCCCATGGCTTCTTTAGGGTTGAGAAACTAAAGATTTATCTCCAAATAAGATTAGAATACATATTTAATCAGCACACTACAATGCTGAAACTCATAATAATTTTAAAATCATAATGCATGACAGCTTATATTATATTTATTTGTAGTCTTATGTAACATTTATGCCCTTATTTATATGTCCTCTGAAAAATAGCATTTTATTATAATATGTCTTGGCATCTATCAGGCCACGAATGGAAGGGGCTGAGAAGGCTGTGGCAGATTTGGAGTGGAGACATCACCATACCCCGGCATGCACAGGGCGCTATCATGCTGGAAATGTGCCCAGAGGACGATGACACGCGTTAGAAAGGCATGCGGTGGTGTTGACAAGTGGTCTAAATATTGTCTGCAAAATATCTGATCTAAAATTCGTAACCGTCAAAATTCAACAGCCAGGAAGCCTATGCTCATGTTTAAACTTTAAAAGCTTCGGAGCAAACAGCATCTGCTCCCAAACATCTCCCTGATTAAAACACACCTGTAAGCGTAATAAACACGAGTTACACAAATCAGTGACAAAAACACTGGTTAACTCTGAAATCCTCACGGCCCCTTGAGCGTTACGGAAAAGTTGGTCGGTCTTCAACGCTCAGGGACTCAGCTCTCCGGTGTGACCGTGCTCGGGCTATGGAGTTACTCATCTTATTTAAGACCTACTGAGAAGAAACCACTCCAACCACTCGGCTCTTAGCAGCTCGAGCCCAGAATACATATTATCTCAACTTGGCTTTGTCAGCCTCTACTTTCAGTGTTTAAAAATAAAGCTCTGTAACTGTGTTACTTTGTAGGGGGGAAAAGAGAGTCAGCAAGTAAGGGTATGCACAGGAAACACGCGTTCCCCGCAGAACATGTGGCTCAGGTGTAAACCAGGAGCCTGAATAAACACTAGGGAAGTCAGCAAGGCCTCAGGAGACGGCCCTCAAGAACGACAAGGGCCCTCTGTGTTGCAAAAATGTGCCTCTAACCTTTCCAGCCCAAATATGTCCTGGCTAAAACTGAATAGTTCTTTGACAGTTCAGGATCTTGGCCTGGCTCACAAACTCCCACTGCAGAATCCAGGGGAGGCAGTAAATCGCAGGGCCAGAACGTGGACTGAACTTTACAGTCTCAGGGTATCTCCGGAAGTTTGTTTTGTTTTGCTTTGGTCCAAATCCCAAACATGAGTTCATTGCCCAATCATGCGACTGCTCTTCACCAAAGATGGTCACCATCAAAAAAATGGTCTTAAATAAGATGAGTCTTAAATAAGATCTTAAATAAGGTCTTAAATAAGGTCTTAAATGAGTCTTAAATAAGGTCTTAAATAAGATGAGTAACTCCATAGCCCGACAGTCTAAGTGAGCTGGTTCTGGTTAGTTCAGAAGGATGATATTATCCAGTATTAACACACCTACTTAGGTTTCATAAAGAATCAGGATTGGCCAAATATCTCAGGAGACCAAGAAGAGGTATGTGAAATAGTTCATTAAAAGAAAATAGAAAGCTGGGCATGGTGGTTCACACCTGTCATCCCGGCACTCTGGAAGGCTGAGGCAGAAGAATCACAGGTTCGAAGCTAGCCTGGCCAGGTGTGGCAGCGCAGGCCTGTAATTCCAGCACTCGGGAGGCTGAGGCAGGAGGATCGTTGCAAGTTCGAGACCAGCCTGGGCTACAAAGTGAGCCCAAGGCTACCCTGAACTGTATAGTGAGACCCTGTCTCAAAAAGACCAAAAAAAAAAAAAAGAATCTAGCCTGGACAACTTAGTCACTTAACAAGACTCTGTCTTAAAATTAAAATTAAATTGTAAAAGGGGCTGTGAGCAAAACTCACTGTGAAGGCCCTGGGTTCAATCCCCAGTACTACAGGAAAAAAAAAAAAAAAAAAAAGAAGTTGGCTGAATGAAAAGGTCAAACGTACTTATCAAAATACATCTGACCTTTCACTCAAATGCGTTTTTGACTACTAAAATCTAACTTGTCAGGGGCTGGGGATTTAGCTCAGCGGCAAAAGCGCCTGCCTGGCAAGTGCAAGGTCGTGAGTTCGGTTCCCGGTACCGGAAAAAAACCAAAAAAAAAAAAATAAAATAAAATAAAATAAAATAAAATCTAACTTGTCATAATGTCAGGGTCTGTGCACTTGCTAATCCCCTTGCTGGAACAGCCTCCCCCAAATATCCAGGTGGTTTGCTCCCCAGGTTCCTCCAGGTCTTTGCTCAACTGTCACTTCAGTAAGGCTCCCTGACCATGCTAGTTAAAGTCGCACTGAGGCTCCCTGCCTACTCCAGCCGAGTCCCTGCTCTACCCTCTCCTCACACTTATTCTTCTCCCTAGCCTTCATCATGTCGCACACTGAAATACAATCTCCCTGCAGTGGAAGTAAGCATGAAAACTGTTCTCGTTTATTGTCCGTTCCTGTGTCCCCAGAACCCAGGACAGTGCCTAGCTCGTGGGGTCACTTAGTAAGTGGTAGATGAATACACTCAAACAGGGGCAGCAGTTGGTGAAACAAAGTACAGTGTGTGTATCTCCCACAACCCAGCAACCCCACTCCTGGGCATGGATCCCAGAAAAGTCTCGCACCAGCCTATAAAAGGACGTGTGCAAAGACATTCATCGCAGGATTATTAGAGGTAGGGTGAACCCAGTGCCCGTTTCTATGGTGCATGGAAATCTGGAAAGCATCAGCAGGCAGAGTTAACAAACTGGGCTTCCATACAGGAACCCTGCTACAGTCTAAAACCACTTTGTTGAATAGAAAAAAAAGCGTAGGAAACAGAAAAAGTCTAGAGCATAATACCATGTGTATAAATAAAAAGTTCACACCGAGAAAAGGATAGACAAGATACAAAATTCATTTAATCTTTTCTTCTTTATAAAGAACATTACAGGTTTGTCTGTTGCGTGTCTGTCTGATCTTAAAAAGACTGAAGGTGGAATCCTGCACCCTTTCCACCCACTAAGTAAGGCCCAGCTGCACACCCAGCCCTGTGCCTGTCTGCTGCCCCCGCCAAGAGGTGTGGGAGACCCAGTGGGGAATCAAGGTCATCTGAGACAACTGGGCACAAAAGCTTTACACTCACTGAGCTGAAATCCAAGTCTGCTTCACTTCCAGGCAGCAAATGTGGAGCAGTTCCTTCAGCAAATGTGAAGTCCAATTTCAGCCAAAATATAATTTGGAATGGATGGAGTAAGAAAAGGGTCAGGGGGCTGGGGATAAAGCTCAGTGGCATAAGCGCCTGCCCGCAAGCGCAAGGTCGTGAGTTCAATCCCCGTTACCAGAAAAAAAAAGCAAAAAAAAAAGGGAGGTCAGAAATATACTTTTTTTTTTTTTTTTTCAAACAAAGGATGAAGGAAAATCCAATACATTTTCCTTGGAGTTATTTTGCCCTGATCTTAACACATGGCAAAATACTGTCACTTTTATCTTTTTGCTTAAAACTGTACTATCCATGGGCTAAGGGTGGAGGGTGTAGCTCATTGGTAGAGCACTTGCTTTGCATATGCAAGGCCCTGGGTTCAATTTCCAGCACTAGCATCACAGCAAGAAGAATGGGAGAGGGGACTGCGGATGTAGCTCAGCGGCACAAGCGTCTGCCTGGCAAGCGCAAGGTCCTGAGTTCGATTCCCAGTACCAAAAAAATTTTTTTAATTTTTAAAAAAAGAAGAGAGGGAGGAAAGAAGAGAATATATTATCCATTCCCAGCACCATCAAATATATATGTATACACATAAAATACATTTTAAAATATTTTTTAAAATATATGTATGTGTGTATTTTCCAGAGAACAATATAGTGACTCAGTGTAACCTCAGAAGAGAGAAAAACAAATGTTACATTTTTCTAGCTAAGAGTCACCTCTTTACAGATATATTTAATGTACATATACGTGTATGAATACATGTATGTGTATGGGTGTTCTCAGAACTCCTCACTCAATATCAAGTACAGCAAAAACGTTGCTGTGTGCAGGGTAAAAAGTTCGTGCCAGGGTCTTTGAGGAAAAGACCAGCACACGGGTGATGCTTGGAACCGGTCTAACCTGCAGTGGTTAGACTTGATCCTTACTTATATCTTAAACTTCCCCACTTATTAACTATGGCCCTGCTTTTATAGACCCCAAACTGATTATCCCCACAGCCTCTGACCCTTCCTTCAGTGGAAACCAAAAGACATGTCCTATAAGACCCTACCTGTAAAGATAAACTAAAATGTAAAACAAGTGTTAAAAAAAGACGTTTGATCATGAACCGCACACATTTGAAACTACAAGGTAACTGAGCTGCCATCCAAGGCGGCATCTGCGTAACTCTCTAAAAGATGCCATGGGAAATACGGCTTTTGGGCGCGTACCGTTGAAGACAATCCAGCAAAGATGCTCCTGCGGCAGAGCCGCCTGCATGATGAGCCTTAAGGAGGACAAGACTTGCAGACACTGGCTCACAGAGTCTGTATTCTGCAGGTTTACGTCACTGTCGCACACCAGCTGGTAGGTGCAAATATTTTTGCCATACAAAGCATGAAACTGAAACACATGGGAAAACATAAACAAGAATATAAGTAAGGCTTATGCAACTCAGAAAAGCAGTCCCCAAAATGCAGAAAGCTAAAACAGAAACCATGGTGCTTAATTCGTATAATAGACTGATGTAGAAAGAAACAAGCTAGGTTTCCTTAAAACATCCATTTAGTTAGGATTAACTTTTCTTAGTCAAAAGAAATTCAAAAGCAAAACAAAAAAAGAAAAAGAATCCTATTAGCAAAAACATAAAATTGTGCACACTTGTAATCCCAGCACTCGGGAGGCTGAGGCAGGAGGATCGTTGCCAGTTTGAGACCAGCCTGGGCTACAAAGTGAGCTCAAGGCCAGCCTGAAGTGCATAGCGAGACCCTGTCTCAAAAAGACAAAACAAAACAAAAAACAAAAAATTGACTCAACTTTTGCAAACCCACCCAGTAGACTTTTAACCTGTTTATTGATTCCAATGTGATTATTACCATTTACCCAATTCATCCAACAAATGTTGACTGGGCATCTCTGTCACACTCTTCTAGGCGACGAGCATTCTAAGACAAGGAAGAAATGACCCCTGCTTGTGGCAGAAGAAACAGTTCCCGGCACTCACAGCACTAGGGATGCCTAAGAGGACTGAAGTGGTCACTGAGCTAAATGTCTTTTGTGAGTCTGGATAAAAAGCTGTTAAGTCAAGAGATAAGACTGTAGAGATGCCCGGCCCAGTGTCAGGCCATGGAGAGGGTGTCTGTCATTCCAAGGAATCTGATCTTTAGCCAAAGAGCAAAGTCCAAGTCAGTGGTGATTTCTCCTTTAGAAATAGAATCTGTCAAAGCATGGCTGATGAATTTCAGACCGTGGGGTGGGAGGCCGGGCTTCAGGGAGGCTAGGAGAGACCTCTCCAGTCCAACCAAACAACTATTCAGTGGTCCCCACCACGCCTTGAGATCTGCTTATTAGCCAACTGCTACTGTTCCCAAAGCTTCAAACAGACCTCATTGGGGAAAACGCAATTTTGGAATCAAGCAGCTCAGAGTTCAAATACCAGCCTTGCCCATTGTTTTGCATAGGCTGGGTTGTTTTCTTAATCTCTAATAAACTTCATTTTCCTCATCTGTAAAAAAAATTTAACAGTTCCACCTCTTAGGACCATAGTGAGGCTATAAGATGATAATCCTTATAATACAGTTCTACAGTTCTTTGGGGTTGCTGGGAATCAAACCTATGGCCTCTTTCATTCTAGGCAACTACTTTACCACTGAGCTACGTCCTCAGATTTACATAAGCATTTAGAAGAGCACCTAGCACACAATAACCACTCCGCTAGTGAATTAACGATAGCAATTAACAATAATACTCGCTAACAGAAATAAAACATAATTTTTCTATCAAAAGATCCTCCTGGTACCAGGGATTGAACCTCAGCCTTCGCACACAGCAATATTTCTACACTACCCCCTTTTTTTGATAGTCTCTCTGTATCTTTTTTTTTTTTTTTCCCAGTACTGGGAATTGAACTCACGACCTCGCGCTTGCCAGGCAGGCACTGTGCCGCTAAGCTAAATTCCCGGCCCTTCTCTCTATATCTTAAGTTGTTCAGGCTGGAACTTGTGGTCCTCCTGCCTCAGCTTCCACAGTGGCAGGATTACAGGCATGTACCATCACACCCAGCCAAGACCTACTTTTTTGCACTGTGGGTAAGTTTTGTTTGTGTTTAAAACAGGGCAATAAGCCAGGCATGATGGCGTATGCCTGTAATCCCTGCACTCAGGAGGCTGAGCCAGGAGGATTGCCACAAATTCAGGGTCAGCCTGGGCTACATAGTGAGTTCAAGGCCAGTCTGTTCTATGGAATGAGACCCTGTCTTTAAAAGAAAAAGAAAAAACTAAAATAGGGCAATAATAGTATCTAATTTATAAAGTTATTGTAAGAATCAATTATATTAGCCAGGCATGGTGGTGCACGCCTGTAATCCCAGCACTTGGGAGGCTGAGGCAGGAGGATTGTTGAGAGTTTAAGACCAGCCTCCACTACAAAGTGAATTCAAGGCCAGCCTGAACTGCATAAGGAGCACCTGTCTCAAAAAGACACACACACACACAAAAAATCAACTATATTTACCAAAACACTTTGTAAACTCAAAGCACTCTATAAATATTAGTTATTATAATAACGATAACTTCTGCCAAATGAATTGAGATTGATACAATCCTCAAAGCATTGTTACAAAGTTTAATGAGCTCACTTTCTTATCCTGCCCTGAAAGCAGGATAAGGAAGCATTTATTAAGCAACTTACAACACACGGCCAGATGCTATGATAAACCCATAGAAGGTACTTAGAGGCTGTCCACTAAATGACATGTTGCATCACTAATCATGAAGTGTAGCTATTGCAGCTCCTTTTCCCATCTTACTGTAAGTCTAGCAGTTTTATCTCCACAGCCTTTTGGGAAAAAGATGCTTTTGAATTGATTCACATCTGCTTTATTCTCATCAAAATGGGTACCAAACTGCTGCAGGTATCTTCCATAGCACTGCAAAAGGGCCAGTTTGTATTCCTAAAATAAAAAGAGATCTCAGTTTAAGTTTCAAAATAGCATCATAAGATTAAGTAATATTTTATTACTCTTAATAGTACCAATATTGGTCATTAATATTTCTGCTATTGCTGCCACCACCCTTCTCCAAGCACATAGCATGTGACAGAATCCACACTGTCCACTATATGCATTGTTTTATACAACTCTGCACTCCATGAGACTGCTGTGATAAAGGACCATCGTGATCACGAAGAACATTCACGTAGATACTCTATGTGGAAAAACCTTCAGATACTCAGTAATCCCACATCACTCGATAGTAGTAACCCACACTCAGTACACGGGCAGATGACAGCCTTGCTTCTCTGATGCTCCCGGGGTCAAAATGATGGGAGGAAGGTGAGAAGGCGACAAGGAGAGGAACTGAAGGCGGGGAGTGAGCTGGCTCTCTCATCTTTGAAAGCTACACTACTAGGCCAAGACGCTACGTTCCTGCCAGCATGAGATGCCTCATTTCTGTCACCCAGGTCTTTACTTCTGGGGAGGAGGAGTGGGCTTGACCTTGAGAGTCTGGGGCAGGGGATGTGCACAGTGCTCCAAAACTGATTTTCCTTTTGCTTTTGTTTTTGTTTCTTTCTGGTATCAGGGATCGAACTCACGACCTTGTGCTTGCCTGGCAGGAAGTGTGCCACTGAGCTAAACCCCCAGCCCCCACAAAACTGATTTTGATGCAACCCTCCCTCAGGTCCCTCCACGACAACTGTGTCTCCAGGAAAAGCGGGAGCCGGCTACCTGACCCCGTGGGAGGCTCCCACTTTTGTTTATATTCCTGACGACCTGTTTGTTATGTGCTCGCTAATTAATTCTGAATCTTTCCCATTTTAATTGATTCATATAATAAGTTCAAATAGGTTCAAAACAAGAGTATTCCACACGATGATCTTTACTATAATTAAAATAAGAGTCTATAAATCAAAGTAACAGTCAAGTTCATTTTCAGGATTATGAATGCCTGTTTTCCCATCAGGGAAAAGTAGATAGGACTTTTTTGGTGTTGTTTCTTTAATTGATTTTTTTTTTTTTTTCTTTTTGAGACAGGGTCTTGCTATGCCATTCAGGTCGGCCTTGAGCTCACTTTGTAGCCTGGGCTAGTCTCAAACTCTCAAGGATCCTCCTGCCTCAGCCTCCCAAGTGCTGGGATTACAGGCATGTGCCACCACGCCCGGCGAAAATATGAATTATCAACAAACACATTCCCCTAGGAAAACTATCCCACAGGAGCACAAGAAGAGTATTAGTGTCATTGTTTGTCACAGCAGTATTTGTAATACTTGGAAATTACCTACATGTCCAGTGTGGTAGAGACTTGCTCTTTCACTTAAAATCTCACCCTGCTCTTCTTAACCTTTTTTTTTGTTTGTTTGTTTTTGTCTTTTTGAGACAGGGTCTCATTATGCAGTTCAGGCCGGCCTTGAGCTCACTTTGTAGCCCAGGCTGGTCTTGAACTCTCAACAATCCTCCTGCCTCAGCCTCCCCAGTGCTGGGATTACACATGTGAGCCACCACGCCAGCTTTAATTAAATTTTAAAATACCCTCTAGACCTTTCTATCAGAAACATTCTGAATCCTTAGCTCCAATCCATCATCAACTTGCTTTTTTCACGTCCTCCTCTCTCCACCAATATCCTCCCCACCCACCTGGTTACCCCTCCAACAACACCCACCCCCTCCCCCTCCAGCAACACCCCTCCCCCCATCCCTACCCCCGTTGTGCTGTGCCCTGCCAGCTTCTCAGATGTAAGTAACTTACAGTTCCCTTTACTGTGTTAGCATAGTCAAAATCACACTCCAGTGGAAATCTAAGACAGTACTGAGACATGGGTCCCATGAAGAGGCATGCTAGCCAGGCGTGATGATACACGCCTGTAATCCCAGCACTTAGGAGGCTGAGGCAGGAGGATCGTTGCCAGTTCAAGACCAAAGTGGGCTATAAAGTGAGCTCAAGGCCAGCCTGCACTGCATAGCGAGACCCTGTCTCAACTCAACAAGACAAAACAAACCAAAAAAAAAAAAAAAAGAAGAAGAGGCGTACTGCCTGAGGCCCAGGCACAACTAAAACACCACTTCTACATGCATGATTAGGAGACCAGGTCCCTCCTACCCCGTAGAGACCCTGTGGACCGTCATCCTGTTTGGCGCAGCCTGAGCTTCCTGTCTCCCAGAGCTCTTTCTCCCTTGGACTACAGTGCAAGAATAAAAGCCTTGTTCATGTGCCAAGGTGCTGCTGTAGATTCTTCTGATAGAGCACAAGAAGCCACAAGTCAGTAAGAACATAAATAGAGCTTACAAGGTGGATTTCACCTAGTTTCTCTTTTTCCTATGGTTTTTCAAACTCTATTTTCTCAAATTTCTCAGAACCATGGCCCAAATATATGGGGTTGAGGTTATCTCTTATTTTGGCAGAGGAAAAGAGACCTTAGTTCTTTATTATGAAAGCTCTATGTCTTCTCTTCGGTAAACTCACCTCCCAGATCAAAAGCATTTAAGTCCCTAAAATAGAAGTGGGGGAGAAGCTAAGAAATAGAAGCCTGAGAAACTACTGAACAACCGCCATGTGTGGAATAAATCTCTCAGATAAAGTAACTCTTTGTCCAAGATTTCATACTGTAACAAGGACTTCATGGCTGGGCCTGCAGATGCCTGGCGCGTGACAAAAACAGGATGAATGCCGGCATTTCTACCTTCGCTCCATGTCTCCTTTAGTACCTTCAAACTTTGGGGCAGTTCCTTGCTTGTTAATCACTCAAGGAGTGTCTGTTTTATAAGGTTTTACTAGCCCTAAATTTACCTAGCCTACATCATCTCCCCTCGAAACTGAGGGCACCAAAATAAAAGTAAAGCAAATTTCAGGATTTTAAGGGACATCCCGTTGTCAGCTTTTACAACCTCCATTTCCAGATCCCCTGGAGCCACACCTAGAGGTGTCAAGTCACTGCCCTAAAACTGCAGTCCCCATGCACTCCTGGCTAAAGCAGAGCTTTGCAGACCAATCCACGGCAAAATCACCCCCAACCAGGCGCAGTGACCCCATGACTGGAACCAGGACAACCCCGTAACCAAGACCCGGCATCCCATAATCAGAACAGAATTGTCGGTGGGTATGGTGGCACACGCCTGTAATTTCAGCACTCGGGAGGCTGAGGCAGGAGGATCTTTGCAAGAGTTTGAGACCAGCCTGGACTACAAAGTGAGCTCAAGGCCAGTCTGAACTGTATAGTGAGACCCTGTCTCAAAAAGACAAAAAAAAAAAAAACCCAGAACTTTCCCCTCAAGGGATTATGGCTCTCTCAGAAACAGTTCTGAGATAACAGCCAATCAGTCCAGGACTTAACCAGGAAGACACTATCCAGTTATACAGACACCTTACTATGCAAATCCCAACTCTGGTCATTGTTCCCCATTTCTTTTTTTTTCTTTTTGTCTTTTTTGAGAAAGGGTCTTGCTATGCAGTTCAGACTGGACTTGGACTCACTTTGTAGCCTAGTCTGGTCTTGAACTCACAGTGATCCTCCTGCCTCAGCCTCCCAAGTGCTGGGATTACAGGCGTGCGCCACCACACCTGGCCACCCCATTTCTATAAAAGCCCAAAGCTTCTTTTAGGCCCTTGAAGACAGATCTTACACCTCTTTATCTGTCCAGCACAGTGATGCTGATGAGATCTTCCCTGCCCTCCACCACTGCTTGTCCCCTTGATTGGTGTCACGGGACACAGGACAGAGCTTCCTCTGTTGGAGCCCTCAAGACCAGGGATTTCACCCTAAAACTCCAGTAACATGTAATAATTTGGATCTCTGCCAAATAAATTACTATTATTATCATTAACTGAAAACCCAGCCATGCCACAGTCTTATCAAACCCAGCCCATTGCTGCAGAATTCCAAGACACGGCACTTGTCTGGAACTCAGGAGGATGAGGATGCAAGCTCAGCTGGGAATCTCATACTGGGTCAGAAACAGGGCAGTATGGAATGACTGCGAGAAGCACATCCAGAAGGAGGCGAGAGTCATTAAAACAGGACAGAGGGCTGGGCAACTTTACAGCAAGGCCAGAGACACGAGAGCGGTCCACTGGGCACGGCCAGCCATGTGAAAAACAACAGGAAGCTGTGCCTGGGCGCCTTTGTGCAAGGCGGGAACATGATGACTCAGCACTTCCTGTTGTGCGCCGACCACGCCCTCGCTGACCCCACCCCACCCCCAGCCTCCTGTCCGTTCCCGCCCTCTCCCCTGGGGAATTTGAAATCCAAAAATAAAAAGCAAACACTTTGGTTGTTCTTGTTGTTACTGTGCCTCATTAAAACGTTTCTGTGTTGGTGATTTTTTTTTTCCTAAGGAAAAAAATTAAAATATAAAATGGGAACGGTACAGAGCCAAATAATACTCGTCAGATGAGCTTTATTTTGGCCCTCTGTACCTCACAGGCACTTACTTTCATGTGACAAAGGCTATCTCCAACCTGCAGGAGCTTTTCATTGTAATAGTCCGCTGGCAGCCGGGGGGCGTATTTGGTCCAGATATTGAACAAAGTGGTGGCGCTGTAAAAATTACAAAATGACGTCTTTAAAGTCAGCAGGAACCCTCAATGAATTAGCGAACAATCCTTAAAAACTCACCTTGTGATACGTTTCTCCCATATGCTTTATTGTGAATGTCTAATTATTAATAATAAATGTAATTATAGATAAAATTATGGCTTCCTGTATGCCCAACACTGACTGAGGCCCTTTATATGACATTTTTAAAACCTTCTTCAAAACCTTTTTTAAAACCATTTTTAAAGCGATTTTTTAAGCCATTTTTAAACCCATTTTGTACAGCAGTTTTAGGTTCATAGCAAAATTGAGAGGAAAGTACAGAGATTTCCCATACACCTACACGTGTACAGTCTCCCCCATTCTGAACATCTACCCCCATCTGTGGTACAGTTGTTACAACTGGTAAACCAGCAGTGACGCATACCACCCCAAATCCATACTTTACACCCAGTTCACTTAGTGTTAGGTGTTCAGTGGGTTTGGACAAATGTACAATGACATGTATCTACCGTTAGTATACCACAGAGAGTAAGTTCACTGCCCTAAGACTCCTCTGTGTGCCAGCTATTCGTCTCTTCCTCATCAATGTCTTTGAACCACTGACTTTTTTTTTTTTTTTTACTGCCTCCATAGTTGTTTTTTCCAGAACATCATACAATGGGCAGTCTTTTCAGATTGGCCTTTTTCACTTAGGAATAACCATCGCAGTTTCCTGTCTTTTCATGGTTTCATGGCTCATTTCTTTTTAGCACTGACTAGTGCTACATTGACTGGAAGTACCACGGTTTATCTTTTGCCTCACTTTCTCCAGGACATCTTGGTTCTTCGAAAGTTTTGGCAATTACAAATAAAGCAGCTATAAGTATCGGTGTGCAGGTATTTTATAAGGACACAAGTTTTCAAATCCTTTGGGTGAATACCAAAGGGCAGAATTACTGGATCATATGGTAAGAGTTTATTTACAAGTGTAAGAAACCACCAAACTTGCTTCCACAGTGCTGTGCCATTTTAATTCCCACCAGCAAAAAAATGAGCATTCCTGTTACTCCACATCTTTGCCAGCATTTGATGTTGTCACTGTTCCGGATTTTAGCCTTCCTCGTAGGTGCATGGAGTGTTTTATCGTTGCTTTAATTTGCTTGCCCCGATGACACAGGCTGTGGAGCATCTTTTCATATGTTTATTTGCCATCTTCTGTTTGTCTACTCTGATCCTCCTGCTGAGGTATCTGATAGGGTCTCTGGCACATTTTTTTTTCCAAACGGGTTGGTTTTACTTTTCTTAATGTTGAGGGGTTTTTTTTGTATATTGTAACAGCCCTTTATCAGATATGTCTTTTGCAAACATTTTCTCCCAGTTCATAGCATTTTTCATTCTCTTTATAGTCTTTCATAGATCGTTTCATGGCCTTTTGGCTAAGATCAAGTGCAGGATAGTCTTTCATAGAGCAGAAATTTTTATTTTTAATGAAATCTAGTTAATCAGTTCTTTCACAGATTAGTTTTGGTGTTATATGCAAAAAATCATCCTGAAACTCAAGGTCATCTACATTTTCTCCTATGTTTTTCAAGGAATTTTATAGTTTTGACTTTACATTTAAATATGTGATCCATTTTGAGTTCACTGTGATGGGTATGAGATCTGTGTCTAGATTGCGTGTGTGTGTGTGTGTGTGTGTGTGTGTGTGTGTGTGTGGCTGCCCAGTTTTTTCAGGACCATATACTGTGAAGACCATCTTTTCTCTAATGTGTTGTTCTTGCTCTTTTGCAAGGATTTATTTCTAGGCTATGTACCCTGTTTCATTGACTCGTTTGTCTGCTCTGTCACCAGTATCATATCGTCTTCGTTACTGTAGCTTCATATAAATCCTGAGATTGCGTAGTATCAATCCTCCAATTTCTTCAATGTTGTGTTGGCTACTTTGGACCTTTTTTTTTTTTTTTAAATACTTTGGACCTTTTGCCTACGTGCATTTTCTTTTTGTTTCATTTGTGCAACCACCCCTAGATGAGAAATTGCCCCAAGATGGGAAATAACAATATCCCCGAGGACAGGGACCTTGACATTTTATTCATTGCCTAACCACAAGAACAATCAATACCTAGTACATACAGGCAGTCAATAAATATTTGTTGAAAGGGTGAATGAGTGATAAGGGAAAAATTCCTGTTCTTATTTTATTCTTTCCTCTGAAGAGCTCAAGGGCTCCATATCTAATCTATTCACTTAGCACTATACTTCCTTCCAATAAGTCAAGCATAAAGTATGTAGTATGCTTAAAACGCTTTCAAATCAAAATTATCAGGGTATCAGATCATTTCTTACTTTTTTTGTTTGTTTTTTTTTTTTTTTTAAAGTCTTTTTTGAGACAGGGTCTCCCTGTGCAGTTCAGGCTGGCCTTAAGCTCACTTTGTAGCCCAGGCTGGTCTTGAACTCACAACGATCCTCTTGCCTCAGCCTCCCAAGTGCTCGGATTACAGGCGTGCGCCACCATGCCCAGCAATCATTTCTTACTTATTAACATTTATTCCTTCCTTTTCTCCTAGAAATTATAAATGCCTCTGGAAAAAAATCCAAAGGTCCCTTTAGAGTTATCCTGCCCAATCTTCCCCCCACCCCCGTACCAGGAATCGAACTCACAGCCTCGCGCTTGCTAGGCAGGTGCTGTGCCGCTGAGCTAAATCCCCAGCCCCTAATCTTACAAATTTCTAGATAATTACAGCGTTATGCACTGAGTCCTCCCAACCCAAAGTCATAGGTTAAAGTTCCAACCCCGCGTAACTGCACCGCATTTGGAGATGGGGCCTCTAACAAAGCAATTTGTGTGAAATGAGGACATGAGAATAGGACCCTGGTCTCATGAGCTCTGTGCCCTCACAAGAAGAGATCCAGAAAGCTCCTTCTCCAAGCCTGCTCAGAAGAAAGGCCGTAGGAGAGTAGAGCAGCCTTCTACAGGCCAGGAAAAGAGTCCATGTAAGAAACCAACACTGATCAGACCTTTGTCTGGGATTTTCGGCCTCAAGAACTATGCAAAAGTAAACTGTTGTTATGCCACCCAGGATACGTTATTTTATTATGGCAGCCTGAGCTGACTAACACCCACAGGGATCTAAACTTCAGAACTGAAGATGGATCTAACATTTATGATGTACATGTTGAAATATAAACATTGCCAGGCATGATGGCACACGCCTGTAATCCCAGCACTCAGGAGGCTGAGGCAGGAGGATCATTGTGAGTTCGAGGCCAGCCTGGCCAGCTCACTACAAAGTGAGCTCAAGGCCAGCATGAACTGCATAATGAAACCTTGTCTCAGAAAGACAAAAAATAAACAAACAAAACAACTTCTACAAAATCTGTCACTTCATTTGGGTAATCAAATAAGATCATCTGAGTCACTGATTGAATGGGGGACAAAACACGCCTGCTCCTATGGACTGACTGATAACACCTTGCAGTAGAAACATATATACATGCACTAACAGTAAATGAAAATGCCAAATAAATAACATAGCAAGCATACACCATAGAACTTTAAAAATGCAAAAGACTTTTCATTTTTTTAACTTTTTTACTTTGCTACTTCATGAAATGCCATTTTACAATAAATATAATGATTTCACCAAATGCATCTAATCTTGCTAGCACTCTTAAATTATATATATGAAATAGGTCATTCTTCCAAATCTTACAGGTGAGATAATAATGACTAGGTTTGTTATTCATAAAGGAAAGCACCAGTTTCATTAAATCAATCAAGGTTATATAATAAGAAAAAGAATTTTAGCAAATTTCAAGTTCAGGTTAAGGCAGCAATTAGGAATGGCTTACATAAGGATTAAAAGTACACTATGAAATGTACCTCATTCAAGAAGATAATGTTAGTGTACTTAAAACTGTTGACTGATTATAGCTGCTGCTAGATATGTAGAGCATTCTAAAATAGAAGACCAGGCCAGGCGGGGTGGCACAGCCTGTAATCCCAGCACTTGGGAGGCTGAGGCAGGAGGATCATTGCAAGTTCAAGACCAGGCTGGGCTACAAAATCAGCTCAAGGCCAGCCTGAACTGCAGAGGGAGACCCTGTCTCAAAAAGACACACACACAAAAAAAGAAAAACAGCTGTATAAGTAGAATATCTAAATCTTATGTGCCTATACCAAATGCATATTTGAAAAATAAATCACACTCAATGATATTGCTGGCATTTTCAAAATTTATATTTTAGGCACTGAGAATTTTTATACTTATGGAACCTCCAATAGTTATAAGTAGACACAATCTTTGATTTGAAAACAACCATTTGTCAAATGTGTTATGAACACAATTCCACCTCCTGGACTCCCAAGTGGTCTCTATTCTTCTCCCCTTAGATAGGACAGGATTTATTTTTAGGTTTTTTTGTTTTGTTTTGCTTTTTTGGTTTTTTGAGAC
>NW_004955405.1:32729225-32733912 GCF_000276665.1 Chinchilla lanigera | reverse complement strand
GGGTGGCTGGATTACGGGTGTGGAAGGTAGAAGCCCCACCCTGGCTATGTGTGGCAGGCTTGTGTCTGCCGCCGCTCCCTGCTCTCTGCTTCCCGCCTGCCTTGCTGTGGACTGCTCCTCCTCTGCCACGTCTCTGGGCCATGCCGCCCTGCTTTGAAGCCAGCTGACTATGGACTGAAGCCTTTAAAACCATAAGCCAAGATAAACCTCTTCTCCTTTAACGTTGGGTGTTGGCTATTTTGTCCCAGCAACGAAGAAGTAACTAAGACATCATCTCAGACGCTGTACTTGCATTCACTGCGTTTCTGCTAAGTGGGCTTCAGTCCGTCCCTGCAAATTACCTGACTCCAGCCAATGATTTTCCTGCTGAGGTTCTTCTTCTACGCTTATTCCCTCTGTTTATTGGGTTGACTCCCAGGCCTCTCTAATCTCAGCCTAATGTCACCTCCCTCGCATTCATCTGAAAGCAGGTCACCACCACACTCTCCTTAAGCCACTGCCCAGGTGTCATCCACTCTGACCACCTGAAAGACTATTGCAGCCTCAGCCCCCCGCTCCGTGTGCCTTCATTTCCTTCCTAGGACTCAGTTTCTAGGTCACCATAGAGTGTGCCTGCCTGATGTTTATTTGCTCCTCTAGAATAGACACTCTGAAGGGCAGGGATATTTTCATCTGGCTCACTGCTGCAACTCCAGCTTAGCACAATACCCGGCACCTGCACGTGCTCAGCTACTACTTCTTTCATAGCGTTTGCTGCTTGTGTTAACTTCATCGTTCATTGAAAGTTGATCTCCCTTCCTAGACTATAAACTCCGTGAGCACAGACTCTTGTATCTACCTCATTCACCACTGTGTAATAAACGACCAGTGTAACGCCTGATACACAGCAAGCATTCAACAAATATTGCTGCACAAATAAATCCCTGAACTGTGGGAGGTGTTGACTTGTTCAGGTTTAAATCCATCCTTAACATTTGTGATTATCTTATTATAGTCCCTTTAAAGAACAGATACTGTCCTTACAGGCGGGCCCAACCTCCTTTCCTGTATGTGACATTTACAGTTACTGAGAACAAAGGGACAATGACCTTTTAGTTCTTGCAATCCCAAATATTTACTAAGTGTTTACTATGTCCCAGTAATACCAGGCTAGACCCTGGAGGCAGAGCAATGTAAAAGAGATGTACTATCCCAATAATCAGGGAACCCATATTTTTTTTTTTTTTTTTTTTTTTTTTTTTTGTCTTTTTGAGACAGGGTCTCACTATGCAGTTCAGGCTGGCCTTGAGCTCACTTGGTAACCTAGACTGGTCTTTAATTCACAGCAATGCTCCTGCCTCAGCCTCCTCAGTGCTGGGATTACAGGCGTGCGCCACCACGCCCGGCTGGGGAACTCATATTCTAGTAAATGAGATAGACAATACACAGGAAAACAAACAGAGAAAAATATAAAATGATAGGCAAACCTGAAATGGAAAAGTCTCACGAAGGAGATAACAAATGAGCTGAGATGGGAAAGAAGAGGAGTCAGATATGTGAAAGCAAGAGGAAGAATCTCTCAGACAAAAGGAAGCAGCAACTACAAAAGCTCTGGGTGAGAAACAGCAGGACCACTCCTCTGCCGAGGCCCAAGAGAGGTGAAGAGCAGAGACAGGAAAGGGATCTCTACTCGAGAGATGTCAGTGTTATTCTGAAAGCAATGGTCAGCAGTAGAAAGACTTTCGAAAAAAGTAGATGATGTTGCCGGGCGTGGTGGCACATACGTCGGTAATCCCAGCACTCAGGAGGCTGAGGCAGGAGGATCCTTGCGAGTTCAAGACCAGCCTGGGCTACAAAATCAGCTCAAGGCCAGCCTGAACTGCAGAGGGAGACCCTGTCTCAAAAAGACAAAAAGAAAAAAAAAATATTGGTGATGTTTTTTATAAGGACCTCCCTGGTTGCTCTGTGAAAGACAGATGTGAGACAGACCAGCTTGGGGGAAAGGCGAACCGGAGTCGGTCTGCACCGGAATGCCGGAAGTGGAGATGGAGACATAGACAAAGCGCAAACACAAGAAGTTTTAGATATAAATGAAAAACTGTGGAATCCCTGAGTTGGGTACGGAATGTACTCTCCCTGGTCAGTTCTTGTCCTCACTGCACTCGACCATCAGCAGGATCTCCCAGAGATGGTCATTCCTCCCCTGGCTTCCCGTACACCAGGTGCTTACTGGTTTTGCTGTCTCCTTAGCAGCTCCTCTCTGCTGCTTCCCTTTCACGCCTACTGGGGAGCATACAGAGCTCAGCCAGGCGTGGTGGCGCATGCCTGTAATCCCAGAACTCGGGAAGCTGAGGCAGGAGGATCCTCGCAAGTTCGAGATCAGCCTGGGCTACAAAGTGAGCTCAAGGCCAGCCTGAACTGCATAGCAAGACCCTGTCTCAAAAAGACAAAAAAATTGATAGAGCTCAGTCTTCTGTCTGTTCTTCTTCTACTCATTTTCTTAGGTCCTCCGGCAGGTGTCATGATTTATATATCAGTAGGCTTACTAATTCCAAATACGTGTCTTTTCTGTCCTTCAGACTGAAATCGTCAACTACCCAGTAACAGCTCTGCCTAGGTGTTGGGTTACATCTCAGTATTTCGAGCCCTAAGCTCTGCATCTACCCACCCCTACCCAGCACCCGCCCTTCCCTCACTCACCCGCCAGCCCAGCTCCTTCACACTTCCGCCCTCCCTGGGCAGCCTACTGCCTGCACAAAAGTCCTCACTGCCGGTTTCCACACCTCATTTTTCTCAGCTGTCGCTTTTCCTGTCTCTGACCAGGCTCCCTGCAATCCCATTTCCAACTGCAACACTCATCTGATAGCCTCCAACCCCAGGCTTTGCTCTCTCTGTCTCTAGCAATTATCTCCTTGTAAAACATATTTACAAGAGCCCTCCCCTTATATGGAGGGGGTACTCCCTAGACTCCCAGTGTGTGCATGAAACCAGACAGTACTGAATCCGATGTATCTTTTTCCTATATATACACACCAATGGTAAAGTTTTACTTACACTCTAGGCAAAGTAAGAAATTAACAATAATAGCTAATGGTAAAATAGGAAGCTATGGTATAAATGTCCTATGCATGTGATGTCTCTCTATCTTGCTGCACTCTTGAGCTTAGCAACAGGGGCACATCACTGTTTTTCTTTATTAAGAACTTTCAGCCAGGCGTGATGGTACACGCCTGTAATCCCAGAACTCGAGAGGCTGAGGCAGGAAGATCCCTGCAAGCTCGAGACCAGCCTGGGCTATAAAGTGAGCTCAAGGCCAGCCTGAACTGCATAGTGAGACCCTGTCTCAAAAAGCCAAAATAAAAAAAAAAAAAACAGAACTTTCACCTTTCCACTTACAGCACACACTTGATGGTTTCTCTTCCGCATGTCTCAATTGCCTGTTACTCATCTTGCGCTTTGGGGCCACTGTTAAGTAAAATGGGTTATTTGAATACAATCGTAGTGATACTACTACAGTTGATCTGATTACCAAGAAGGCTACTAACAGGCAGGTGACCCCTAGGGCATGGATAGGCTGGATAAGGAGAGACTTACAGTCCCAGGTAGGACAGAGCAGGGTGGTGTAAGAGTTCACCACATTACTCAGAAAGGCATTCAATAAGAATTGCTTATTTTTAGGATTTCCTAGTTAAAGCTTTTGGACCATGCTGACCACAGGAAACTAAAGCCACAGAAAGTGCAAATATAGATAAGGAGGAACTACCATACTTCTGTACTTATTTAGTTTGTTTATTTATTTATTTACTTACTTATTTAGTCTTTTTGAGGCAGGGTCTCACTATGCAGTTCAAGCTGACCTTGAGCTCACTTTGTAGCTCAGGCTGGTCTCAAACTCTTGCAAAGATCCTCCTGCCTCAGCTTCCCGAGTGCGGGAATTACAGGCGTGCGCCACCATGCCCAGCTCCATACTTGTTTAGTGACTGACTATACTCTCTGTTGTAGATAGAGATTTTCATGTCTTTTAACCTATATATATATATATATATATATATATATATATAGTAGATGAATGAATGAATAACTCATGTAAGTCAAAATTATGAACAAAAATATAAATTAAGACTATTCACTATTCTGGTATTTTCTGCCACTCATTTACTTTTGTAAATGTTCAGTTGATGACGTATTTGGCCAGAAAGATAATATCATAAAAGCAAAGAATCTTAAAAACAGGTAGTTTGCAGTCACAGTAATGGTGACAGAATCCAAAAGAGGAAAACAGATGTGCAGAATGAGTCAGAAAATCAAGGGAGGGAAAAGGTCTCTGTAATCCTAACAGCAATATAAAGAGAGGATATGATACACTCTCCAGAGGATGACATACTTCACGATTTCAAGAACTTCAAGAACCTGAGCCACCTCAGACCTCTTTCTCTGACGTCACGAACGGAACTTCTCACCCCAAAAGAGGAAAACTGTGAAATCCCTGGAGTGGGTGAAAAATTATTAGCCTAGAAAGAATTAGGGAACACTCAGAAACCGAAGAAAGGGTGAGTTATGAAACATTCCTGTGTTGATTTTTATTTCGACCTGAAAGGGGGGCCGTGATAGAACATGCACCAGCAACCAAGGACTGGGGCAGCGACGAATCCCACTTTGCACGCCGGATCTCCACCCTGCTGCTCCCATGCAGCACCGGCGCGCCGGG
>NW_004955405.1:32719327-32729125 GCF_000276665.1 Chinchilla lanigera | reverse complement strand
CCCGCGCCCCGCCGGCTCCGGGCCCTCCTCTCGCCGCGCCCGCCCAGCGGCCCGCCTCGGCTTACCAGCGCCGGCGATGCTCACGCCTCTGCGCCTCCGTGGTGGCCTCCGCCCTCCTCTTCACAAAGCCCAGCAGCTCGCGGACGTCCTTGTCGCAAGAGGCCAGGAGCGGGTTCCTCGCATCCAACGGCCCGTAAAACACGGCGGCGGGCAGCGAGTGCTCGGGCCCGGCGCAGCGCAGCGGCGGGCTCGGCGTGTTCGTCTTCGACTCCAGGGGCGACTTCGAAACTGTGCCCGAGGTCGAGGAGGGGGTCGGAGGCAGTTCCGGCGGCGACACCGATGCAGGAGACGCGTCGGACGCGGGGCTGGCGGTGGCGCCCTGCGCCGCCATGTTGGTGCGACCGGGGCCGCCGGGAGTTTGTGTAGTTTCGGTTGCCGAGCGACGGTCTCATGGCAACCAAGCATCCCGCGCGCTGTCCGAGAAACAGCGGCTCCTGCAGGACGGAGGAAGAAAGGGCCGGGTCCAGGACCGACAGAAACCGGGGAATTTATTTGTGCGGTTGCCCTCTGGCTTTCCTGTGGGAGATGAGACTAGAGAGAAGGCTTTGAAAACAGAGCTGGATAGGCCGGGCATGGCGGCGCACGCCTGTAATCCCAACACTTGGGAGGCTGAGGCAGGAGGATTGCTGTGAGTTCAAGGCCAGCCTGAGCTACAAAGTGAGTTTAAGGTCAGCCTGAACTGCATAACGAGACCCTTTCTCAAAAAGACCAAAAACAAAAAAAAAGAAGAAGAAAACAGAGCTGGAGAATATTAGAGCTGAAATTTTTCACAAGACTGAAATTTCTCACAAGTCCACAAGACTGGACTATATTCTTTTTTTATTTCACATTTTAGGAAACTAAATCCTAGGTAGGTTAAATTATTTGTAAAAAGCCATAGTAGTGTCAGAGACCAGGTCCTAGTCTGTGACTCTAAAGCTTGTGCTCAGATTCCATAATCTGTATGGATGGCTCCCCACAGTTAGTTGATTAATCAAATTGAAATTAGGAAACACTGACAAGCAGTTTAAGAATCAAATACCTGCAACTGATCCCTTAGTCTGTCCCTCTTGCAATGGATTATACTTATTTATTTGCATTTTAGCCATATTATTCACTGTATTATAAGTCAGTGGGCATTTTACACAACCTTAACTATTTGGTATAAATGCATGCTAATGGCTTAAAGTGCTAACTCTCAAAATACTTCGGCGTTTTAAACAAGGATTTTTGAAGGGCTTTACTTCAAGTGAGGAAACTACCATCCCTCAAGGGAAATAGCTAATAGCAAGAGAAATTCTTTCCCTACATGGTATGGTCCACCGTGAGAGCCAAATTTATTCATTTGATGTTTGAGTTTCAATAAATAGGGAACCTGTTTTCCTTATAAATTATACAGTACCAGAAATTATACAAAAAAGGGACCAGAAATATTGAGTAGCTTAGAAAAATAGGTCTTTAACACTAAAAAGTGTTGCCAGTTCTTTCACACTTAAAAATAAAGTGACCCTAACATTCAGTAAGCCCAATTTCCCATTAAAGATTAAGAAGCTTATTAGACCACAGACGATTTTTTTTTTTTCAGTTCTGACCTAATTTTGTTCAGGCTCTGTGGGCCTGTACTAATTTGGAAGGCTATGTTATGTCTGTGTACTGCACCCGTATATTCTTTGAAGGAGGAGGAGAGTATTTTGCTCACCGGGCCAGGTAATTATGGCCAGGAAATCTTCCTAGCAAGTGGCGAAATGCAGAGTCCTCACTGTGTTCGGTCCAATTCTCCAACCAGGCTTTAGATACCATCCTCCGATTGACAAAGATTTTATCTTATCTCTTGTGAGCAGAAAAAAATTTTAAGACTTTAAAGAATTTAGGCCTGGGGGAAGTTTTCATCCTTGGGGTATTTTCAAAAAAAAAAAAAAATTAATGGGATCTTTTTATTTCAGTCAGCTTCTTACATTCTCTCACTTTTTAACTTTGTTTGCACGTAGTAGACTTGTCCACTTCAGATCAAAAGCGAGTGTAATTTGCCACCGAGAACGATCTCTGATATTGATGAAAGGGAAGCAGCAGGATTCAATTAAATTAAAGTGGTCACAGAGGAAGGAAGAAAATAAAAATAAAACACAGTGGGAATTTTCCCCCAATCCGGCTGCCGTCACCAGTGACCTGGCTCATGGTGTAAGCACATCCATTTCAAAGTCACTTGTGAAAGATGTGACTAATTAAATTCAAATACTTGAATTATGAAACACTGTCTCTTAGTCATCTTCCTCCGTGCACGTAATTTAGTTAACAATGCTTAACTCGCAGTAGTTTTTGGAAGCTTTTCCGAATATTTAAATAGGTGTTATGTTCTGAATCATTGGGGCAAGATGGAAGTTTCCATTTTGTTCAGTTCAATTATATTTGAGGCATCTTTTTTTTTTTTAACATTTTAGAGAAGTTGTCTTTCTTGTAATGAGATGCAGCCATTAGAATATCTTTTCTACTTCCTTGTCACTTGGTTTTATTCTTTTCCCTGTAATGAAAGAATAGAGCTCTGCGACTACCGTGTCTGACAGGGCTAAGTAATGTAAATAGCTTCCTTATAAATAATGTAAATTGCTGTTTCATATAATTAATGCCTTCGCAGGCTGCAAGGATCCTTTTGCCCATTCAAAATTCTTTTTCATCTAAAGTTACTGTTAGAGAAATAATAAATAAGGTTAGTGTTCTGTCGGTTAGTAATTTAGCTGCTAATCACTTGTACTGCCCCAAATAGATATATAAAGTTCTTTAAAAGAAAAAGAGCACAAAAGCCTCCCTTTTCTATCTCTCCACCTAATATATCGACTTAAAAAATTCTTTTTCTACTTCTTCATCCCTTCAGTCAGTTAAATGCAGCCCTTTGTTGAGTACATCCATGCAATGCATAGATGAGCCCACACATTCTTTACAAGAAGCAGGTGACACACATAAGAACTAGCCATGATTTTATTTAAAAAAAAAAAAAAAAAGGCTATGAAATGTGCTGTGACAAAGTCTTAAAAAATGTTATAAGGGTCCGAAGATGAAGCGGGACTAAAGAGAAAACAAAGAATCATAGAAGAGATGTCGTGTTAGCCTTGGACTGTAAATACCCATTACCAGAAACACCCTTACCGCACGGACTTGCTTGTTTGTTATGGTAGGCATCCGGTACTGGAGACCCCTGCAGTGAACCCCAGTCTCCTGCCAGGTGTTGCAGTGTGTGGAGGGAGGGAACGAGGGAGGGAGGGAGAAAATGATAGAGAGAGACAGAGACAGAGACAATGGCAGTTCAGCAGGGATCTCGGGTGACCAATTGCTCATGAGGAGCAAAAGGCCAGGAGGCAGCCAGAACCTTGGTATTTATTGACTGGAAGGGGAATTGTTGGATGATTCAGAGGGCAGCTGTGGTCTCACACGGACAAAGACCTGGCCTTGGAGCATCCTTAGTCTTAGTCTTAGTCTTCAAGGTGGGAGAGGATGGCCCACCCCTAAGGAGATAGCAGGAAATCTCAAAAGGGTGATACCCATAATCCCAAGCCTCTGTTTCTCCCGCAGGGAAATAGGTAAAACTAGCCATTGTGAATTTCTGGTCCCCAACAATCCAAGCCCAGCACCTGGCATGAAGAGCTATTAAATAAATCTTTGTTGGAGTAAGTGAATTAAAAAAAAAAAAATTTAGAAGGCTATCTCTGAGGGGAAGAAAAAAAAAAAACCTAAGTAAGATACAAAGTCATAAGCACACACAGCAAGTTGAGGTCAATAATGTCTAGTGTGGTGAGCTGCTGGCTGCAGTAGATCAAGATGAGGCAGAAAAGAAAGCATGGACAAACACAGCAGATAGTTGGAAGGTGTGCTCAGAAATTTTGACTCAACTTTACATTTAGCAGGACTCCTTAGAAAAACATAGACAACCCCCATGATAATTTCATTTAACGATATTTTTGACTGGATGGTGGTAGGAAAATGTACTCCTACAACTTTCTGTTTTTTCCTTTCAATGCAGTAATCAATAAATTATACGCCATATTCAATGCCATATTATATTTTTTTAAAGAGAAAAAATAACAAAGATTAAAGTACAAGATTTAGCTCAGTGGCACAGCGCCTGCCTGGCAAGCGCAAGGTCGTGAGTTCAATTCCTGGTACTGCAAAAAAAACAAAAAAAAGTAATAATAATAAAGTAGGGTAGGCCAAACTATGATGTTTGGTAGGCTAGATGTATTACATTATTTTTGACTTATGCTATTTTTAATGTAACAGTAAGTTTATCAAATAAAACACCATCATCACGAAAGCTTATCTGTATGTTGTAGAGATTAAAAGCTCAAATTCTGGGGCTAGAAATTGTGATGTGAAAGCTTAGTTCTTCCAAAACTCATTGTCATGCCGGGCATGGTGGTGCAAGCCTGTAATCCCAGCATTTAGGAGGCTGAGGCAGGAGGATCATTGTGAGTTCAAGACCAACCTGGGCTGCAAAGTGAGCTCAAGGCCAGCCTGAACTGCAGAGCGAGACCCTGTCTCAAAAAGACAAAAAAAAAAAAAAAAAAAAAAACCTCACTGTGTTTTATTTTCATTATCTCTGCAATGGTGGCAAAGTAACAATACTGTCTACCTCATAGTTCTATTTTGTATAGAAGTAAATGAGTTAATATATGTAAAATCTGTAAAACAGTGGTTTTCACAGAGGAAGTGCCATGTAAACGTTAATTATAATTATTTAAAGAACTGTTGAAAATTCCTAAGCAGGGAACTGTAAGTTCTAATCTGTGTTTTATATAATTTTAAAAGGAGAGTATTTGAGGCAGAATAAAAGATGGCTAAGAGTAAACAAGATGATATCCTAGCTGCACAGATCATTATACATAATCCACAAACAGAAGTAGCCAACCTAAACCCATGGATGAGACACCAGCACAGTCAGCAGGAAAATGAATTCTGATCAATAAAACGAAGGAACAGTTAGGGAGAACTATGTAGTGTCATGTATATAAGAACTATGTAATGTATTATGTGTAGATATTGTATGTTTTATACAATTATAAAAGTAGTAAAAGAAATTCTAACAGAATATATTTAAGGTTTTGAAGAAGAAACTTCCTTAGAACCTACAAAAGTGTGAGCTGGGGATTTAGTTCAGCAGCAGTAGTGCCTGCCTGGCAAGCATGAGGTCCTGAGTTCAATTCCCAGTACAAAAGAAGAGAAAGTTGAGAAAAAAAAAATCTACAAAACTGAAAGACAAAAAGGGAAATATAGCTCCATGTGAACTCATTAGGATAAGCTTTTGGAGGATGAAATATACCAAAGCAAAAATGGAAAAACAAGGGCTGGGGATGTCGCTCAGCAGCATAAGCACTGGCCTGGCAAGCCTGAGGTCATGAGTTCGATTCCTGGAGCCAAAAAAAAAAAAAATGGAAAAACAAGGAACAAGATACTTGTAAGGCATAACCTACTGTGTGTGCACCACACTGATAAATGTCTGTTACAGACTCAGACCACATACAAGTACTTCTTGGGTAATTAAACAGGTTTACTGATTACAGGGAGCAGGGTAAGTCAGTGCGGTCTGGATATACAACAAAGATCTCAGCAACCTTAACCAGGATGTAAAGATACAAACTTCTAAAACCTGAAATCTTCACCAGTAATGTACACGAGTTGTAGATGGTGATTCCTCTGTGTCTTTCAAAGAGCTGTAGCCTTCACAAATATCTGCAATTCCTCTGGAGTACAATATTGTTTCTAATGTAGTACTTCAGCACGAAAAGTTTCAGACCCTTCCACTTGTCCCCTTTCAGTCATCATAGCTCTGACTGCAGAGATTAAATCCCCTGCACTATGGTTCTGCTAAATATTAGGTCATCCCTTCCATCAAACACAACTATGGGCGCCAGGAGGCTGCCATGTTCCAGATACACTCCTACACATGGCTCCTCGCTCTCTGTTAATGCCTGTTAGCTGGATCCTGCAATCCCCTCTTCTCAGACCAGAGCTTGTAACTGCCTGCTCAGGCTGTGCTGCAACCTGACTTTGCTATTCAGCCAAAAGGCAGTGAAGTATGTTGGGGGCATATTTTGAAGACAACAAGCCTCATCTTGAAAGGCACCTGCTTCGGGTGAGGTCACTGAGGATTCCCCCGGGCAAGCAGACCTTGTTTTTCTCAGGCAAGTTGGATAGAGGCTATTTCCGCCAGCCTGCAAGTTTAGAGGAATTTAGGAACTCAAATTTCTCACTCTTGTGCCTTTGCACGACTACCCTTGTGTCTGTGCCCGGAATATCCGCTGTATCATCAAATCCTGGGCCTGGTTTTCAACAGTCTACCCTGCCTTTGCCCCGAGCTGTAACAGAGACCTTCTGCCTCTCAAACTTGGCAATTAACTGCCCGAAGATAATCAGGTCCCTATTGCTTTCAGGTAAGTGGGCAATTCAACTCAAAATCTCATCCTGAGGACTCACTTTTTTACCCCTCCTTCCTACTGCATAAACTAGGTTCCCTAGGAAAGAGTTTCAGGCAAAGACTTACCTGCTAGTGTTTTATTTGGTAGTGTAATTCCCATAAAACAAGAATGAGCGGGGAGGGAAGTAAGGTAGGGATGCATGGGAAGGAACAGCGCTGGCTGGTGAATCATGAAGAAATGCAGACAGCTGCTTAGCCAGGTGGAAGATCTCCCACCAACTATACAGGTTTTTGTCTGCCGTATCTTAGTCTATAAGAGGGACAGACAGAGAAAAAAACGTACCTACTGTTTTCCTTCTGCACAGCGGTTGCTTCTGTACTTCCAGGGTCGATGCCCTGGCCCCATAGGCAGTTGGGGATTTTGCCAAATCTCATCCCTTGTAACACGGTGTTTTATTTTCGTTTGAAAATAGTGGAAAGAGCTAGCAACTCAGTGGAAGTGGTGGGGGACCAGGTAGGTAAGGGAAGACAGGCAGTCCAAGGTGATGCCCAAGATGTGTCCAAAGTGTAAGCCTTCTTGGATGCTAATGCTGCAGCCACTTAAAAGGCAGAGCAAGGGGGCTGGGGATTCAGCTCAGCGGCACAGTGCCTGCCTGGCAAGTGCAAGGTCATGAGTTTGATTCCTGGTACCGGAGAAAAACCAAAAAAAAAAAAAAAAAAGAACAGTTTATTATCACAGGAGAATGAGATTACAGGAAGACTGTTTAGTGTTCCTTCCGCACATTTCCATGTTTCTACACTAACCACGCACAACTTTTATTATAAAGAAACAGTACTTCTTACCTGGGCCCGGTGGCATGTACCTGTAATCCAGCACTGGGGAGGCTGAGGCAGGAGGATCGCTGCAAGTTCAGACTCAATCTGGGCTACAAAGTGAGCTCAAAGCCACCCTGAACTGCATAGTGAGAACTTGTGTCAAAAAGACCAAAAAAAAAAAAAAAGGAAATAATACTTCTTAAGCCCAAGTCATAAAGATACAGGCACATGACAAAAATACCATAAATTTAAAATTAAAAAAAAAATTCTAACTAGACAAAATTTACACTAACCATAATTTTGGTGGATCTATTTAGAGGCATGTTCCCAAGCTATCTACTATTTGCTTTGTTTACTGAGTCTCAAAGAGAGGTAAAAATATTTTGACTCACTCATGCTTCCTTTTTTTTTTTTTATTTTTTCCTTTTTGAGACAGGGTCTCACTATGCAGTTCAGGCTGGTCTTGAGCTCACTTTGTAGCCCAGGCTGGTCTCGAACTCGCAATAGTGTTCCTGCCTCAGCCTCCCAAGTGCTGGGATTACAGGCGTGCGTCACCACACCCGGCATCACTCATGCATTTTTAAGAATGAACCCCAAGACTTAGGATCTACATGAACCTCCTAAGCAGGCATATTTCTTTAACTATACGCCTATCTTTCCTTACTATTCCTCCCCTCCCCACACTAAACACACATCTTTCTCTCAACCTGTTCCTCTCCTCCTTTCTCCCTTAGTAAATAATAGACACCCTTAGTGGAAGATCTAAAATTTTCACACTAGAAGAGGGCTGCTGTGCCTATAGATTAGAAGGATGCACTCAGATTAGTTTGGAGCTGCATGTCCTAGGCAAGCACTCCGTTATTTAGATTGCACAGCCATTTAAATTGGCTTCAAAGCGCTGATCCAAATTATAAAGTGGCTAAGTCCTGTCAACTCACTCTCTTGAGCCTTCCCTTGGCTACAACATTGCAGTCATCCAAGCAAGAAATCTTGGTATCCTTGGACCCTCTTAGCCCACTTTGGCCCGACCCTCTGCCTCTGCGCTGTCCCGCAGGTCAGTCGCTAGCCACACGTGACTACTGAGTGCTCAGACGGCTAGTTCACATTGCCTGGTCTGCTTAGGTCTCACTACCAGCCACATGTGGCCAGTCACACTGAGAGGAGCAGTAAGCCTAAAATACACAACAAATTTCAAAAGCTTTGTACAAAAAATATGTTCAATAAACATTTTTGTATTGATGACATTTTGAAATAGCCATTTTGGCATATGTTGGATTAAGTAAAGTGTATTATTAAAAAGAGTCCCACATACTCAATTGTACCTTTTTTTATTTTTTTTATTTTTTATTTTTAGTTTTTCTCCGGTACCGGGAACCGAACTCACGACCTTGCGCTTGCCAGGCAGGCGCTTTGCCGCTGAGCTAAATCCCCAGCCCCTCTTTTTGTTTTGTTTTGTTTTGTTTTTTTTTTTTTTTAATTGTACCTTTTTTTAACGTGGCCACTTGACAATTTTGAATCACACTTGTGGCTCTCATTCTTGGCTTGTATGATTCCACTGGACACTGCTGCCTGAGGCTATCTTTCCCTCTCCATCTCTGCCGTACCAGCCTTGGCTGGTCTTCACCCTCCTTCGGTGAGGTTTCTGCAAAAGACTCCCAACTGATCATTCTGCTCCTGGGCCGGGAATACAGCTCAGCGGCACAAACGCCTGCCTGGCAAGCAGGTCCTAAGTTCGATTCCCGGTATAAAAAAAAAACTATGTTCTATCGTTCTGCTCCAGCTTGACCTCTGGTCTGCGTTTCTTTACCTTTAGCATTTACAACAAAATTTCTCTAAGTACTTCCTTCATATACATTAAAAGCCACATAAGTTAGTAATGTAATTCTTGCTTCAACTGTCAAGCATAATTTAGACAACTCGAGAAAAAAAGTACATTTAATTTATTACTAATATTATTATTATTTTGCTCTTCTTTGTGGTACAGGGGATTGAACCCAGAGCCTTGGCACTGAGCTACATACCTAGACCTTTAAAAAAAATTTTTTTTGGCCGGGTGTGGTGGCGCACGCCTGTAATCCCAGCACTTGGGAGGCTGAGGCAGGAGAATTGTTGAGAGTTTGAGACCAGCCTCCGCTACAAAGTGCGCTCAAGGCCAGCCTGAACTGCATAGCAAGACCTCTCCAATCCGTCCTTCCCAGTGTCCACACAACTTTTCAAAGCACACTTTAAATCATTCTAACTCAGCCAGCCTCACCGTGTTTCCTTATGAAGAAAAATGAAGAGGATTTGTCACCAGCAAGCCTGTGCTGGAATAATGGCTATAAAAAAATTCTCCAAACAGAAAAGTCCTGACTAAAGAGGAAACCTTAGAACATAAGGGAAGGATAAGATTAAAACGAAAAGGCAAAAGAAAAAAGCCAGGCACATTGATATACCAGAATACTATCATCCTAGCACCCCGGGAGGCTGAAGCAGGAGGATTGAAAATGTGAGTTCATTTGGGACAACCTGACAATTTAGTGAGACCCTGTCTTAAAATT
>NW_004955405.1:32702610-32718382 GCF_000276665.1 Chinchilla lanigera | reverse complement strand
CAAGGTCGTGAGTTCAAATCCTGGTACTGGAAGAAAAACAAACAAAAATAAAATAAAATAAAATAAATGCCTGTTGTCGCCGGATGTGGTGGCACATGCCTGTAATCCCAGCACTAGGGAGGCTGAGGCAGGAGGATCATCTCGAATTCGACGGAGTTCAAGGCCAGCCTGAACTGCATAGCAAGACCCTGTCTCAAAAGACAAAAAATATATATTCTAAATGCTTACACAGTAGCTAAACCAAAGGAAGTATTCAGTCACGTTAATTTTAATTTTTGCTTTGCATCATTTGTTTTATTATTTCTTAACAAAACATTTGAGTGAGAACAACTGCAGTAAGAAGTCACCTTTCTAATTGTTTTTACTCAAAAAGTCATTGGTCTTTTGAATAAATATATAACAGCAGCAACCAAAGTGACAAGTGCATTTTTCAAAGGGTTTGTTTGCAAGCTCTGTAAAATCACCTAGGAATTTAACATCCCTGCTTTTCACTGTGGCAACCCCTGCCTCCATCACAAACACTTTCGCAGTATGATGGAGACAATATTAAAATCTCCAGGGTCCCTGTCAGCAAAGTACCCATTTTATTTTGCTGTTGTTGCTCTCAGTTTCTCACACACATGCTTTTTCCCCTAAACCTCTGGACGTGAAATAAGAAACAGTGAACAACTATAGGATGTCATGAGGCCCAGGATTACTGATGCATGTTGGTTATTGTATACCAAATGCTTAGAAAGCTACCTGACATTTAGTTGTCACTCCACAAATCACTGTTGAAGAAATGAAGGAATGAACAAAGCAAAAAAAAAAAAAAAAAAGACAAATATGGGAGGTGAAGGAAAATAAAAACTGAAAATGAATCTGCTGTCAAGCCTGAACACCTAAAAGAATTCTAATGATGTTAATAGTCCAGATAAGAGCTCTAAGAAATGGCTTGAGGAGTTTGCTGTTCAACTTTGAGGTCGATAACCAAGGCATGCAAACCTCTTTTATTCCACAGTTTCCCCACTCACCCACCCCGCAGTCTCTTCCAGAAGACATAAGTTCTACTAATTACATAGTGATTGGTCCAGAGATTGTCCAATCACTTGACTTTTTTTGTTTGTTTGTTTGTTTGTTTTTCTTTCGGTACCAGGAATCAAACTCACGACCTTGCGCTTGCCAGGCAGGCGCTGTGCCACTGAGCTAAATTCCCAGTCCCCCAGTCGCTTGACTTTGTTGGACCAGTTAGAATCTTTCTCCTGGGTAATCTGAAACTGCGATTCTGCTAGGCATAGTGAAACAGGTGATTAGTTTCTGCGGGGAGCTAAGAAGCAGCTGGTTTGAGGACAGAAAAGTAAGATATCTCAGAGAAGCAGAAGTAGAAATGAGCAAGAGGATAGTCTACGCTGGTGTTCTCAGGTCCTGCCTCCGACGCTTTCCACAGGCCTAGTTTTCCTGCCCTTCTTTCTGGATTCCCTCAGAAGAAATTCACCTTGGAGAGGGCTGGGGGTTTAGCTCAGCGGCACAGCGCCTGCCTAGCAAGCGCAAGGTCGTGATTCGATTCTCGGTACTGGGCGCCGGGAAGAAATTCACCTTTGAGGGGGAGAAAATGAACTGAGCCAAAAAATCATTTGATTAGAAGGGACACTGAACTATGCTTTTTTTGTGTGTGTGTGTGCCGGGAATCAGAACTCAGGACCTTGTGCTTGCCAGGCAGGTGCTTATGCTGCTGAGCTAACTATACCCCCAGCTCTGACTTATGCATTTTTAGACGTGTTAATTCTGATTTCCTCTCCTTCAGAAATATTGCAACTCATTTGACCATAGCGTTCCTGTATCCTATGATGTCTTAAATAAATTTTCTTCCTATCCTTTCAGGAAATACCTAATATTAGAGTTTAGGTGCATTTTTTGTACCTGAGCCTCAGAAGAGAATGTGTCTTTTCTCCCCAAATCTCTGAGCACTTTATGATGTCCTTCCCTCTGCAGTTAAAAGTCCTGCAAGAAGGAAGAACTGTCAAGGGAGCTCTGATCACCAGAGACAGACACTGTAGACAGACGGTTCTTCTCTTGCGCATGTGACCACAAGGCATGATGTTATTCTCTTAGAAGAGAAGAAAAAAATGGAGCAGAAAACATATGTAGGGAAATTTGAGCTACAGAGTATTACACAAGCGATGGAATGCATGTCATCCCTGATTGCTTCCTGGCTTCAGCCCCTCTTCACAACACCTTGGGGGAGAAAAAACCCTGCAAATTTCAAGCCACCTTTTTGCAAATTGATTCCTTAATGTCACTAGGCTCCACACACTCACAGCCCACTCACTTTGGGTTGCTAAGTGCACCAGGTTGTCATAGTGCTTTCCACAGGCTCTGGATCTTTCTCAAATGTGAAAGATGTGCTTCTCATTGGAAGCACAGCCTTTGTCTTTCAAATACAATATTTTCTAAAAGAAACAGTACTCATTAGATTTCAACTGGTGGGGCTGGAGATTTAGCTCAGCGGCACAGGGCCTGCCTGGCAAGTGCAAGGTCCTGAGTTCAATTCCTGGTACCAGAAGAAAAACAAAAACAAACAAGAAAACAAACAAACAAAAAAATCGATTTCAACCAGTCCGAATTAAAACTGATTTCCCAAAGCAAGGAAAACCTTGTGAGCACTAAAATTCAATTATCTTACAACTTGGAACTTTATAGATTCATTGTGTGTTATTAGCTTTACCTTATCAGGAACAGAAATCATAATATGTCACTTGTGTTTGTCCTTACAGGTACTGGTAACTTCTCTGGATGAGATATATTACAAGAGGCTTTGAGGTTTCTGATTCAATAACATAAATGAAATTTTAAACAAAAGTTTAAGACTGCAATAAAAAAGGAGAAAATTATGGCAAGAAATAAACAACAACATATATATATATGTATATATATTTGAGTGGGACCAACTGGATATAAATGATAATACACAAACCTCCAGAGTTTAAAGTCTGTAGGAGCTGGGCGTGGTGGCACACTGGGAAGGCTGAGGCAGGAGGATCATTGCGAGTTCGAGACCAGCCTGGGCTACAAAGTGAGCTCACGGCTGGCCTGAACTGCACAGCAAGACCCTGTCTCAAAAAGACAAAAAATTAAAAAGTAAATACAGTCTATAGCAGAGATTGGCCATTCACCCATCCAACAAGATTTTAGCAAGGGTTTGCTGTAAAACAGTTGCTTTAATGGATAATCAGTCTTAACTTTTGCACTGTGGCATTGGATGATGTCAACTTGTATCTTCAAACTGGCAAAGTTTCACTTTAAAATCTTTTTATATTGCAAAGAGATATATTTTTTACCAAGCTTAAACCATTCAGAAAAGTAAAATAACTCTCCATGACAACTGGCTGATAGTGAAACCACTCTTACACCTTGAGTTATCTTTACACACTAAACATAAGCACAAATAAATACACACAAACACCTTGCTATGGTTTGTGTCTGGATGTCCCCACAAAGCCTCATGCAGTCATGGGGCGGGCTTCTAGAGTTTATGATTGATCCATGGTCCAGTGCTGGGATTAGGGATGTGAGCGCTACGCCGGTCCTGGAGCAGACAGTTTGCATACAGTGTAAGGGAGGGAAAGAGGCTGCTTGCTGCCCTCTTCCCTTTCACTGTTTTTGCTGTCTTCCACCATGAACTGTCGCCCTCTGCCATGTGCCACTCTGCCTCAGGGTCAGCTAAGAGCCAAGTACAGACTGAAACCTCCACAAACTGTGAGCTAAATAAACCTTTTCTTTCTTAACTTTGGGTGTCAGGGATTTTGTCTCAGCAATGAGGGAAAAGTAAGCAAGACATACCTGTTCAAAGAAAAGTAACAATGAGTAAAGATATCTTTATATTGTGCAAAAACATAGCATAATACTTGGGAACATGGACTTCAAAGAACACCACTTCGATTAAAATTCCTAGTGAGTAAAAACTAAAAAATATATATTTTAGACTAAGTATTTTTATTTTATTTTTTTATTTTTGGGTTTTTTTCTGGTACCAGGAATCGAACTCACAGCCTTGTGCTTGCCAGGCAAGTGCTGTGCCGCTGAGCTAAATCCCCAGCTGCTAGATATGTATTTTTAAAACTAAGCTACATATATTTATTTAGATGAAGTATCTATATATGGAAATTAAGTATCTAAAAAGAGAATCATTTAGAATAAGTTGAGAATGATTATTTTGCTCAGAAAATGATGCAATCGGCCATCTATCTGGTCAAAAATAAAGTTAGAGTTCTACATTATATCATGTAAAAATGTACAAACCCAAACATGAAACACAAAAACGGTAAAGCATCCCTCCCCCATAACATAGACACACACACACACACACACACACACACACACACACACACACGAGTACAGGGAAATGGTCCCTTTCATATATTATAGCAAGACCTTAAACGTGCCAGAATGGCAGAATGGAAGGTACCTGGTGTCCGGAATGATCTTATGGAAGTCATCTTGACCAAGAACTCTTCCTTGCACATATGAAATAAGAAAAAAAAATCCTCATTGTCACAAGGTTTGGGAATTCACCTTAGCTAATATAAAAATGGTGTATTGCCAAAGAACATCTTTAAAAATCCAGTTATTGGCCTAGCGTGGTGGGGCATGCCTGTAATCCCAGCACTGAGAGGCTGAGGCAGGAGGATCGCTGTGAGTTCGAGACCAGCCTGGGCTACAAAATGAGCTCAGGGCCAGCCTGAACTGCATAGCGAGACCCTGCCTCAAAAAGACAAAAATAAAAATAAAAAAATCCAGTTCTTATTTTAATTTGGGTCACAATTTATTTATAGATTAGATTGAGGAGAACTGAAAAATATTGTTTTTATACCTGGGAGAAATTCCATTTATTCCAATTTTTATTTTACAGCCTTATGTAATGTTTTGTAGTTTTCTTTACACAGATCCCAAACATTTAGTTTATTTCTACATGTTTTATACTTCTGTTGTATTATTGCTATGATCCTTTTTCCACTACTTTTTCTATTTGATTATTTTTGTACGTAGAATATTTGCTTTTGTAAGTCTGACTCTGTCATCTTACAGAATTTTGTCCGTGCCGTTGGCTCACTGGCTTTGATTCTTGCATTTTTGTGGCAATAATGACACTTTCCCTCTTCCTTCCCTACATTAATAGCTCCTCACTTTCTTCTTCTACCTTACTGCATTGGTGAGGATCTTGAAATAACGTTGGCCAGGCGTGGTGGCGCACACCTATAATCCCAGCACTCGGGAGGCTGAGGCAGGAGGATCACTGCAAGTTCGAGACCAGCTTGAGCTACAAAGTGAGCTCAAGTCCAGCCTGAACTGCATAACGAGACTCTGCTTCAAAAAGACAAAAAAAAAAGAGGAATAATATTGAAAAATAACAGTGAGAGTTTTCCTTTCCTATTCTTTCATTTAAATTAAATATCAGGAAATTAACCATCCAATATAACATTTCATAACAATTTCAGATAAGTACCTTTTATTAAGCTACAGAAATCTCTATTACTGGTTTTAATAAAAGTGTGGTTTTTATATGTATAATTGAGTCAAGTAGATCTTGAATTTTATCCAAATAAAATACCTTCCCTCTTGCCATTTAGATAATGTAAGATTTTCTTTCTCTAGTGCAATGCATTGCATTAATATATTTCCAAAATATTAAAACCCATTTGCATTTTATGTGACCACTACTTGGTCCTGGAATGTACGTTAGTATCTTGCAACAAGAATTAATTTTCATTTAATATCTTTGTGCCTATTTTCATAGAAGAGGTTGGTTAACAGGTGTTTATGTGCCCTAACATTTAGCTAATGTTCGTGTTCACAAATTCCATTTTTTTCTATGTTCTACAAAGTTAAATATGATACTTCTCTGAAAAAGTGAAATCCCACTTATAAAATCACCCAATGAAAGGATCTTGGTGGGCTTGGTGAGGCATGCCTATAATCCCAGCACTCGGGAGGCTGAGGCAGAAGGATGGTTGTGAGTTCAAGGCCAGCCTGGGGTACAAAATGAGCTCAAGGCCAGCATGAACTGCATAGTGAGACCCTACCTCAAAAAGACCAAAAAAAAGGAAAGGATCTTTTGGTGGAGAAAAATCCTTTTATTTTTTACTTTTTCTATAATTACTGAATTATTCAAGTTTTATACCTTTAAAAAAAATTTAAATCCTTTTTATTCCCAAAAAGGTATGAATTTTACTTATTTTTCCAAAGCTATCTTTTTAAAGTTGTACATAATATTATCATGTAATTTTTAGAGTATATTTCAAATTTGAAGATATGTGCCATTGCACATTTTATGTTTCTTTGTTTTGTTTTGTTTTGTTTGTTTATTTATTTATTTATTTTGAGACTTTGTAGTTGAACTCACTGGTTTTGAACTCACTGTGTAGCCCAGGCTGGCCTTAATCTCGCAGCGATCCTCCTGCCTCAGTCTCCAAGTGCTGGGATTACAGGTATGTGCCACCATGCCCAGCCCACTGCACATTTTGAATACTGTTTATCTAAATCTCTCCTCTTTTGTCTTTCTCTGGTCATTTCCAAACACAAAAAGTAGCTTTTACTCTAGAAGTGTAAAAAGCTTGAAAATATGGGATAAATCATGAATTTTTTTCTTTCAGATTAAAGTGTTAATACATCACTTTAAATTTAGAGTTGCTACATCCGAAAAGGTATCTGGAGATTAGAGAAAAACTCTGGCTACTTTACTTGATGTTTATCCTACTGGCATAAGTTTACCTTGTGTGCTCTATGAGGCATTCTCTATCTGCACATGTGTGGAGTGTTCTAGTCTAATCTACCAAATACTTATTTTGGGCCTGGTTTGCCAATCAGTTTCTGTTATGGATTTTTTTTTTTTTCCCGGTACTGGGAATTGAACTCACGACCTTGTGCTTGCCAGGCAGGTGCTGCGCCGCTGAGCTAAATCCCCAGCCCCCTCTGTTATGGATTTAAAAAAAAAAAAGGCAGAAAGTTTTCTCCCATACTTACAGTTTCTTAAAATTGTACAATAACTCTTATCGTGCAGATTTTGTTAATACCATACTGTTGCGCTGATACTGCTTCTTGTGTTCTCTGTCTTGTGCATACTTTTTGCATTGGGAACGGCATATTGAAAGGGAATCTTAACACTTGCCAGTGGATTAGTCCAGGGTGGTTACATGAAACCCACTAACCTCTGATGCCAGGTTTCCCCAAATCTCAGATGAGACCCAGTCTGGCAGAACTTACTTTGCGGTGCTGAGTCCAGACCTTTATGCATGGTAGGCGAGGGTTCTACTCCTAAGCTACACCCCCAGGGTAGCTCACTGAGACCTGCCTCAAACAAACAAAGAAGGGCTGGGAGTATAACTCAGTGCAAAGGCCCTAGGTTCAATTCCCAGTGCTGGGCAGCTGGTGGGGGGGTCAGAGCTGTTGGGGGAGGCTGTGCTTCACAAGTCATCCCTTGAAAACAAACTGGAAATACACTTTTTTGCATTAAGTATCTAGTTCAGTTTATCATTAGCTCAAACTGGGCGTGGTGGCATGTGCCTATAATCGTAGCACTCAGGAGGCTGAAGCAGGAGGATTGTTGTGAGTTCAAGACCAGCCTGGGCTACAAAGTGAGCTCAAGGCCAGTTTGAACTGTATAGCAAGACCTTGTCTCAAAAAGACCAAAAATAAATAAATGAATTAAAAATTTTAAAAATATCATTAGCTCATAAATACTCAACCCATTTTCAACAGGTCCGCTCCTATTTATGGTGCTGGGCTTGAAGTGACAGAACTACTGACACCACCGTGAGATTATCAAACTCAATTTTTGTTGTTTTTTCAGTCATGGCTACTATTTTTATTTGCATCTGTTTGAGCCTAAAAATATCAAAACCCAAATGTAAATTTTTGTGATGAATTTTATAAACAGGAGGGCTTTTATTAAACAAGGGAAAACTCATTTTGAAGTTCTCTGTATTCAGTTGTACCCTCAATAGCAAAACTGGTGGAAAGTCAAGACATAAATCTGTTTTTGGTTTTTTTTTGTTGTTTTTTTTTCCAGTACCGGGAATCGAACTCATGACCTCGCGCTTGCCATGCAGGCGCTGCGCCGCTGAGCTAAATCCCCAGCCCCCCAGACATAAATCTGTATATACAAACAGCTAAGCATAAGAGATGTATCATTTCCTCAGCTAGTACCAAAGAAAGTGATGAAATAACTTTGGCTAAGAGAAGTTCAGATGAGTAAGATAAATAATTGAGACAGAATTTATAATGACACTGATGCCATACATTACCATAAGTCTCTCAACTTCATATGGTCTGGCTGAAATACCCTATTACATAAAAGAACTTGTTGAACGTGTTATAAAATAATAAAGAACCAATGAAATATTCATCTCTTTCAGTGTCAAGGCTGTTCATAAAAGGAAAAACATTACTTAGAGACTGAGAAGGAAATTCCAATTTAAAATGCATAATTATCGTGATCTTTGCCATAACTCTCTCTTGGAATGGATTTCATCCTGTGAAGAATTCTATTCTTTTACATTAATATGCGAACTCTTCAGCATGGCAGCAAGTGAAATCACCATCTCTACAGAAAAAGGGAATAAAAATGGATGACAAGGCTTTTTGTTGTCACTGAACATTTAAAAAATTGTTGATCACAGCAGTCTCAAAGACTAGAAGAGCAAGATGTGCCGTGAAATAATTGGTACACTGTGTGCTTTAACACATCAGATTTGAAGAGTGATGCTCAAAGAGACCAGTACTTGTTCAGCATAGTGGCTCATGATGTTAATGTTGAGTTTGTTTTTCCATAAATGAATCTGCAATGGACAAAACAATAAAGAAAGTTGGATGTGACTCTTAGAGAACCTGTTATACAAATGGAAGGTAGACTGTAACTGCAAGAACTTTTTAATTTTTATTTTTAGTACTACATGTTTGCAGTACATAGGGATTACATTCATCATGGGAAGTTGGTGCATGTACATAACACTTCATAATTCTTTTTTTTGTTTGTTTTTTGTTTTTTGTCTTTTGGGACAGAGTCTCGCTATGCAGTTCAGGCTGACCTTGAGCTCCCTTTGTAACTGAGGCTGGCTTCAAACTTGCAACAATCCTCCTGCCTCAGCCTCCCAAGTGCTGGGATTATAGGCATGCACCACTATGCCTGGCCACCTCATAATTCTTATGTCCCTTTTTTACATCCTCTCCCTCTCTCCTTTAATCTCTTTGTGCCCCTCCCATTTACAACAGATTTTACTCCCCGATTCCTATGCAAATTCTAACACGGAGTATTATTTCCTATGCAAATTCTAACACAGAATTATTATTTTTTCCAACATAGAATTATTAAGGAGAACCAAAAGAAATACAATTAAAAGGTGAGGTACATAGTTTAAATATTTAACTTATCTCAGATAAACAAGAAGTTATTTCAGCATAAATGTGTTCCATTCAATAGTTTTCTTTTAGTCAATATATATAAGCGTAGTCATTAGAAATAATTAAAATTTCACAGGATGTCCTTTATTTTGATTTGCTCAATCATATAACATTAAGAAACAACAAAAAAAATTGAGACAGACAACTTTTTTAATTTCTCAGAACTGCTTCTTTTAAAAACAGCCACCTCTTCTTGTTTTGTGGGTATAATAAATCCATACGGCTGGCTGTTTCTGTTTCCTGCATTAATTTTTTTGTTGTTGGTTTTTTCCGGTCCCGGGAATCAAACTCATGACCTTGTGCTTGCCAGGCAGGCACTGTGCCACTGAGCTAAATCCCCAGCCCCACCTGCATTAATTTTTGTTTCCTCATGAGGAATTCCTTTTGTTTCTCCAGTGTAGTATCATGCTTTCATGCTGTTGGCTTCCCGCAAGTGTTTGGGACTTCCTGTTTACCTATTCATGCTCCTCATTTCATACTTAGACTGACCTCGTTGGTAGCTGGAGTGTTTCAGCTCGTGAAATGTCTTGTTTTCTTGGCAACTGCTGTGGTTTCCAGGTAGGGCCGGAGACTGTGGCAAAGCAGGCTTCTGTTTGATTCCCTCCATCCCTATGACCGGGGGAATCATGACCTGATTTGCCTGTGATGGTCAGAGGTAATCCTTCTTGTCCTGACACAATTATTAGTACGCTTTCTTTCGCTTCGCAAAAGTGTTCCCGTTTAGACAAGAAGTTACATTTTTATTTTTCCCACAACAGATGGAAGTTAGCAGGAACACTGTCTAATTTCTCTCTCTGGTTCCTGCAATCACCTTGGCAAGATCTCGCAGCAAATATCACAGTTAATTTAGCCAGCAGAATTCATAGTTTTAACCTGGGGGCAAATGCTACTATACCAGGCACCTGGAGAATAAACAACTGATTCGGTTACTCCATGGTGGTGTAATTAATTATCCTACTGACTGTCTGCCCGTTCTTCTGTTGCCTAAGAGCTTAGGTTTCTCTATCAGGGGTCATCAGAGCTATTATCTTTCACCTAAATAGAAGCGTACATTTTTAAATCCCTGATATATGTTATTGTTATGGTTTGGCTCTGATGTTCCCCCAAAGCCTCATGCAGTCAAGGGGCAGGCTTCTTGATTTATGATTAATTCATGGTCCAGTGTTCGAATTATGGATATGAGTGCTGCACCTGCCCTGGGGAGGGTAGTTTGCATACAATGTAAGGGAAGGAAAGAGGCAGCTTGGCTGTTTGCCTCCTCCCCTTGTGCTCTTGTTGCCTTTGCTATTTTCTGCCGCCATGAATAGCTGCCCTCTGCCATGTGCCACTCTGCCTTGAAGCCAGCCGAGTACGGACTGAAACCTCCACAAACTGTAAGCTAACTAAACCTTTCCTTCCCTAATTTTGGGGACTGGGTATTCCCAGCAACAAGAGAAAAGTAACCAAGACAGTTATCATCCATATCTGACCCTATCTGCTTTAATACTCAGTATTAATTCTATGATTGCACCTGTACTATCACCTAGAATAGTAATAGTAATTATCAATGGGGGATGAAAATTTGTGTCAGGCACTGTTCAAAGCTCACCTTTACAGCAAGGCTGTGAGGTGGTTCCTGTTATCTCCATTTTCCAGATGTGGAAATGACAGCATAGAGAGGTTAAGGAACTCACCCAAAAGCTGGAAGATCCAAAGAGCACAAGCAACTTAGCAATAAAGCAGCAACTGGGTCCAGATCTCATATTCTTAGCACCACCTCAAGCCCTTGTGTCAACAACAGCTCTTTTCCAGGCTTACCAGAGCTGTTGGGAGCTGAGTCCTTCTTATTACTTCTGTCATTTCTCTGGGATTTTGGAGAGGAAGGAGAGGTTAGCCCAGGAGCTCAGTTAACTACCTTGAACTAGGAGTTTATTAGGCATTTTTTCTCCTTCCAAACTTGGGCATTCTGATGTATTGAAGAAGGCTCCGGTCTAAGTGATCATTACACAGGCCGTCACAAGCTATTAGCCAACCCTACATACAGACATTCACATACTACCTCTCACTGCTTTTTCACTCTAGAAATGGAGATGGAGATCTAGAATAAGTGCATACAAGGTGTTCTGGGGGTTTCTGCATGGTTCCTAGATGCTCACTGTAACAGGTCTGCTCCAGTTGAATAATAGAATATCCTTCACAGAACATGGCCCCAAATTATTATATTATTTCCAATCAGAAAGAGGCCGTAACAACTGAGGCCAATCCCATCATTTTGCCAGTAAGAAAAGGAATTCCAATAAGATCCAGTTACTGACCCGCTCTCACAGCTAATCAGGTTGATTAGTGATAAGGCCAGAGCTACCACCCCGTATCCTATCCCAGTGTTCTGTTCATTACCTCTCACTACTTTAGTGGCTTTAGAAGCAGAAGAGAGAAATCATCAAAATCGTATTGTTTGGCTATAAATGATTGTATTATGCAGATTTTACCTAAATGCTCTGTACCCATAGTTTTGAAAAATTACTATTTCAATTTTAAAGGAAGTCTTTAAGAATTGTTATAATCTGCTATGAACCCTGATCTGTCATGGTTCTCTACCTTATTTTTCAAGGGATTTTTTTCTGTCATATACATGCTCACTTGGTAAATTGTGATTTTTACCGGTAGCATAGCATTGACTCTTATCTGTTCAAATAAATTGACATTTTCATCTCAACTGACTAGCCTACCAAGAGACTCTGAATGAAGTCAGTGGTGAGGGTATTCCATATCTCCTCCTTGTTCAATAAAATAAATTATTCTACATTAAAGCTAACACTTTTTTTTTTTTGGTAAAGCTAACACATTTTTTAAAAAAAAACTAACACATTTTGAAAAATGAAATCTTTTTTTTCTTGGTAACAATCAGCATTTGGGGACTTCAGACACATGCTAAAAATGCCACCACAACCGGCTACTATTCTATATTCTAAAGAAAGAAACTCATATTCTAAAGAAATAGAAATGACTTTCTGGTCCAGGAACAAAGAGAAATATAAAACAAGAAAATGGGGAAAAAATTTGGTGGGGGAGTGGATAAATTTTTATCATTTGTTATGAGGAAAATACAGCTGTTAATAATTTCTATTTAGAAGGATTAAATTCTAAAAAAAGTCCATTGTTCATAAACCATAACATTGAGGTAGAAAAGCAATAACTCTTGTTAATTAATATCTCTATTTTCTTCCCTTGATTGTTTCCAAGTAGAAAATTGGAAACTAGAAAACCCACTACTAGCCAGGTGTGGTGGCTCACGCCTGTAATCCCAGCACTAGGGAGGCTGAGGCAGGAGGATCACTGGGAGTTCGAGGTCAACCTAGACTACAAAGTGAGCTCAAGGCCGCCTGAACTGCATAGTGAGACCTTGTCTCAAAAAGAAAAAAAGAAAAAAAAAGAAAATCCACTACTTCTTCCCCAGCTCTTGCAGGTCTACGGGGCACCTGGGACATCCTACAGCCAATGTACTTCCTTGAGCTCGGCTCCTGTCTCCATCCCACCCGCCTCCCAATTGGTCAACCATTTGTCTTTTGCTACCGAAGTCTCCTCTTCCAGGGGCACCAGAGCAACGTCCTAGTTACACTCCTATTAATCTTAGCTAAAAACAACAGCTTTTTCTCTTTTATTTTCTTAGTAGGTATTTTTGCTATAAAAAGAAAATCCCATTTTGTTATATGTTTTGCTGTCTGTCAGCTCTCACCAGAAATGAGGGTATATATCTATCTGTCCCACTATTTAACTTGCAACTCCAGTGTTTAGAACAGTGCCCGACACCTAGAAGATATTTAAACACTTATTACATGACTAATCCTATTCGGCTCCTTTGATGCTTCAAAGTGCCTTCGGTTCTTGAATATCAAAGAGCTCCCTTACCCTTCAGTACCAGCCCTACACTCCCATACCCACCATCCCATCATCACCCGAAAATGCCTCACCTCTCAAATTTTAAACCCCATACAAATTTGCCCCAGAAATTTGTTACGCACTTTTCCACTCTTTCTCTGGCACATTCTCTGATGTCTTGTTTCCAGCAACTTAGGACTTTGCAGTTGTAGCAGGGATGCTCCGCCAGCTCCACCTAATGCTTTGCCTCTCTATGATTGAGCGTAATGAGGGAGTAATTTATACCCACTGCGTACTTTGATTTCATCATCTCCTTCTCTTTCTCAACTCAGGCATCCTGGCTTATGTTCCTACTGCACTCCCAAAACTGCCCTCCCTTTGCTCAGATCACCAATCCAATCAGATTTCTTTTTAATGAACTCTAACACCAAGTTCTAGGAATACACAGGAAAACAATGTGGATAGGGTTAGATTTTTGTGACCATTTAGGAGAAGAACTGGTAATATCTGGTAAAATTGAAACTATGCATTATCAACAAACACATTCCCCTAGGGAAACTACCCCACACGAGCACAAGAAGAGTATTAGTGTCATTGTTTGTCACTGCAGTGCTTGTAATACTTAGAAATTACCTACATGTCCAGTGTGGTAGAGACTTGTTCTTTCACTTAAAGTCTCACCTTGCCCTTCTTAACCTTCCTTTTTTTTTTTATGTCTTTTTGACACAAGGTCTCACTGTGCAGTTCAGGCTGGTCTTGAGCTCACTTTGTAGCCCAGGCTGGTCTCCAACTCATAACAATCTTCCTGCCTCAGCCTCCCGAGTGCTGGGATTACAGGCGTGAGCCACTATGCCCAGCCAATGATGGCATCTTTAGAAGAAGGACTTTTCTGATTTGATGTTGATTAACCAGGGACATTACTGATTATCTTATCAAGCAGACTGGTCAAAGCCAAACCAGATAAGAGCCACTCAGGTTATCTATGAAAGTCTTTTAAGGCTGATCTGTCCATCCCTTAAGAAAACCTTATAAGCCAGTGCCACTGAAATTTTACAGGTATAAACTTTCCTCTTAGAAATGTCTTCATTGGGTCCCATAGGTTTTGATATGTTGTATTTCTTTTTTTTATCTTTTTTGAGACAGGGTTTCACTGTGAAGTTCAGGCTGGCCTTGAGTTCACTTTGTAGCTCAGGCTGGTCTCAAACTCTCAAAGATCCTCCTGCCTCAGCCTCCCAGAGTGCTGGGATTACAGGCATGAGCCACCATGCCTGGATAACACGTTGTACTTTTATTGTCATTTGATTCTAGGAAAGGTTTTCTTTTTTTTTTTTTTTTTTCCTGTACCGGGAATCGAAATCATGATCTTGTGCTTGCCAGGCAGGCACTGTGCCACTGAGCTAAATCCCCAGCCCCTAGGAAAGGTTTTATTTCTCTCTTGATTTCTTCTGTGACCCTATGATTATTCAATAATGCATTATTTAATCTCCATATGTTTACATAGTTTCTTTTTTTTTTGGTTTTGTTGTTGTTGTTGTTGTTTTCTGGTACCGGGAATCGAACTCACAAACTTGTGCTTGACAGGCAGGCGCTGTGCCACTGAGTTAAATCCCCAGCCCCCATGTTTACATAGTTTCTGTGGCTTCTTTTGCTGTTGATTTCTAGCTTCATTCTGATTTTATGTAGGGGATTATTTAAATTCTTTTGTGCTTACTGAAGCATGCATTATGGCCTAAAATATGTTCTATTTTGGAAAATGTTTTGTGTGCTATGTGTCTTGTTTCTGTTGGATGAAACTGTCTAGATATCTGTTAAGTGGATTGTTAATTGTGTGGTTTAGCTCTGATGTTTCTTTGTTGATATTTTTGTCCAGTTGACTGGTCTACTTGTAAGAGTGGGGTATTGAAGTCCTCCACCACTATTGTATTGGTATCTGTCAGTCCTTTTAAGCACAGCAGTTTTTGTTTTATGAAGTTGGATCTGCTGACATTCAGTGCATAGATATTTACAATTGCTATTTCTTCCTGTTGAAAAGCCATTACCCTTACCAATAAGTAATGGCTATCTTTATCTCTTCTGATAAGTTTTGCTTCAAAGTTTGCTGTGTCTGAAAATTAGGTAACTACTACTGCTTCTTTTTGGGCTCCAGTTGAATGGAGAGTAAAATATTGTTTTCCATCCTTTCACTTTCAGTCAGACTTTTTTGGATGAGGTGTGTCTTTTGTAGGTAGTAATATGGTTGCATTTTTTTAAATCCACTCTGCCAGTCTGTGTCTTCTGATTAGGGAGTTGAGACCATTGACATTGAGAGTTACTATTTCAAAGTATTTATTCATTTACTTATTTATTTATTTTCTTTTTGAGACAAAGTTTCCCAGAGCCAGGCATGGTGGTGCATGTGTATAATCCCAGCACTTGGGAGGCTGAGGCAGGAGGATCTTTGAGAGTTCAAAACCAGCCTGAGCTACAAAGTGAGCTCAAG
>NW_004955405.1:32698820-32699975 GCF_000276665.1 Chinchilla lanigera | reverse complement strand
CTATAACCACCAGAAGTGCCATAGGGGTGGAGTTATGCAAGCCCTTTGGAGCTCACAATGTGCCACAGATTGCTTCAGATGCTGGACATGAAATTACATGTCTGCCTGCTGAATTTTGGACTTGCTTTGATCCCAATGCTTTGTATTCCCCTGTTTGTACCTTTTGGAATGGTAATGTTCATTTTGTGCCACTGAATGTTGGAAGAATTAACTTCTCATTTATACAGGGGCTCACAGCTAAGAGTTTGCCTTACATCTCAGGGGAGACTTGGGACTTGGACTTTTCAGCAATGCTGAAACTGTTAGGATTTTAGCAACTCCTAGAGCTGGACTTAAAAAAAAAAGAGAGCTGGACTAAAATATCTTTTGCATAGAGGGATGTACATGAGTCTTTGGGGGGCCGGGGGTGAAATGTTAAGGTTTGTGTCTGACTGTCCCCTCAAAGCCTCATACAGTCATGGGGCGGGATTTTAGAGTTTATGATTGATCCATGATCCAATGCTGAGATTATGGGTGTGAGTGCTACACCCACCCTGAGGCGGGAGGTTTGCATACAGTGTAAGGGAGGGAAAGAGGCTGCTTGCTGCCCTCCCCCGTTTTTGCTCTTGCTGCTTTTGCTGTTTTCCACTGCCATGAACTGTTGCCCTGTGCCATGTGCCACTCTGCCTGGGAGCTAGCCAAGTATGGACTGAAACCTCCACAAACTGTGAGCTAAATAAACCTTCCCACCCTTAATTTTGGGTGTTGGGTATTTTGTCTCAACAATGAGAGAAAAGTAACTAAGACACAGAGTCTCATTATGCAATTGAGGCTGGCCTTGAGCTCACTTTGTAGCCCAGGCTGGTCTCGAACTCACAACAGTCCTCTTGCCTCAGCCTCCCAAGTGCTGGGATTACAGGTGTGCATCACCATGCCTGGTCTTTTTTACTTTCTTTTTTAAAAGAGAGTAAAAAATAATTAAAAAAAAATTAGAAATGATACAGAATCAAATGTTGACATACAGTAAATATCTATGAAAAGGAGCAACTGTTCCACCATTAATAATAGAAATGAATTCAGTAATAATAGCGTAGAGTTAACTAAATAGCTAAAAAATAATAAAGCTTAATTGCAATAATAATAGAGAGGGTGACAGAAATGGAAAGAAGTAAAATT
>NW_004955405.1:32664378-32698390 GCF_000276665.1 Chinchilla lanigera | reverse complement strand
AAAAAAGATACAAAACCAAATCTCAAAAAGAAAACAATCAAAAAAAGAGAAATTAGCCAGGCATGGTGGTGTACTCCCATAATCCTAGTACTTGGGAGGCTGAGGCAGGAGGATCGTTGCAAGTTCAAAACCAGTCTGGACTACAAAGTGAGCTCAAGGCCTGCCTGAACTGCATAGCGAGACCTTGACTCAAAAAGCCAAAAAAAAAAAAAAAAGAAAGAAAGAAAAAGAAAAGAAAAAAGAAAAAAAGAAAAAGGAAAAGGAAAAGAAAAAAGAGAGAGAGAAATTAGTCCAAAAACTTCTCTACATGTTTGGCTGAGTGGTTTTTTTCCAGAGCCTGTGGTATTGGAATCTGCCAGATAGGAGTGGGGGATGGTGAGTCACAACCAGGGCCTAGGTTGTTTCCATGTCTACTTTTTGCTGTGGGAATGATGACTCCTGCCCCGCCTTTCCTGCTGGGTATGGTCAGTCAGTGGCGTGGTGTCTGCCTTACAGCTGTATTCACTCCATTGCCTCTTAGTGCTTGTGTCTTTCTGTTATCTTCACCTCGCCTTGGGCCCTGTGGGCTCACGAGGTGCCTCCTTTGCTCCAGAAGTCCCTAACACCCCAGCATGCGGCAAGTGTCTGAGCTGAGGTCTGTCCTTGATCCTGTTGGCCAAGGGAAACAGCAAACAGACCACTGAGCTTTGTGCTGAAAGTAGGCAGCGAGGGAGACCAACCAGTCTGGTGGAGTTAATATTTATAACTTTGGACCTAGCCCCCTCAGAAAACAACATGGCTGGCCTGCCTTCTCATTACACAGAGTGGGACTGCCATGTTTTCCACAGACTGAGATAACTGCTGCTTACATTTCTCAAGCACACTGCCACTGGCCCACTCATTCTCTATGACTATCTCTTATGATCATGCCCCATCCAGTTGATATAGGGGGGAAAAACTCCCAACCTGAATGATATCTGGGATGAGTTCATATTCTCTAAAATCAAAGAAGGAATTTTAGAAACGACAGAAGTTAAGAGCAGAATATATTTATTGAAGGAAAGAAAGCTTCTCTCAGAGAGAGAGAGAGAGAGAAAGAGAAAGGGGACCCAGCTGGGCATGGTGGCACACGCCTGTAATCCCAGCTCTCATGAGGCTGAGGCAGGAGGCTCATTGCGAGTTTGAGACCAGCCTGGGCTACAAAGTAAGCTCCAGGCCATCCTGAACTGCATAGCGATACCATTTCAAAAAAGAAAAAAAAAAAAAAGAAAAAGAAAGGGTACCCGAATAGGTTGCCCAGGGAACCTATCTTTCCATGGATTTTATAGAGTAAAATCACTAGGTAAGGCGGGTCCAAGGTGGGGGGAAAATGGGAAATCACAAGGTGGGCATGAGGTGGGACAAAACTATGGTCAGCCAGTAACAATTGTTTGGGTAAAATGGATTAAATTGGGATCAAATGGGGAAGTGAGTCATGTAGCAAGTAAGCACGAATACAAAACAGGGGCTTTTCCTGTAAGGGGTTGGGTCAGTGACTCTTCAAGGTGATCACTACCTATTTAGAATATCAGCTGGGGATATAGCTCAGTGGCACAAGTGCCTGCCTGTTAAGCACAAGGTCCTGAGTTCGATTCCCAGTACCAAAAAAAAAAAAATAGAATATCAGTCCCTGATGTCCATCCCTAGGGAGGTATGTGGGTGTGTTTGTTTAATCTTTTGTCTTGAGGTCTGGCCCACAGCAAGTCACTTCTCCATTTGCAAGGTATCACCTTGCCTTCCATACTGGCTCCTTGAAGGGCCTGGCCCTGACTGCCTATAATAATTCTATCTAACTCAGCTGCCTACAACACAGTCACTGTGGAAGGGTGACCTCAGAGTCAGGATACATAATTTTTTAATTCTCAGAGTAGATCAGTCTTAAACAATAAAGCTCTTCCCCAAATGTCTTTTGATTATATCACTCCCAAGTATGGCGGACACTGCAGTTACTTTCTTCCCAACTCAAACTGCCATGTGCAAGGAGTCCTTTTCAGATTAGAACTCCATGCTCTATTGTAGTTTACGGATACCATGGGCTTTTCCTGGGGCTGGCACCGCCAGTCCGCTGTTTCTCCCTGGGGCTGCTGAGCCTCTCCAGGTTTACCTGGTGTTTGCAGAGGCAGCACGGCCTCTCCAGGACCTAGGGTTAGGGTTCCACACCGCCTTGCTCCTTTCTCTGTCTTCTCTTCAGTTTCTCCAGGTTCTCTGTGGCTTCCGGTTTTCCTGTGGGCTCTTTATTGATCCTCAGAGCTCTATTCCTCTTTTCCTCTTCACTAAGTTGTTGCTTTCTGGGTGCCTCGATTCCATTCCCAAAGAGATTGTATTTTGCTACTGGTCTTTCCTCTGCCATTGTTAAATCCCTTTCTCTGCCAAATTTCAATCAGAGGGGAAGGCAGGAGCAGTGCCCTTGACTAAGTAGCTGCTATGGACTAAAATGTATTCATGTTCACCAACTCTTTCTTGAATATGTGCTGAGTTAAGGGCAGGAATACTGACCCTGAAAATATATGTAAGTTAAACAAGAGCTGGCCACACTATTTTTAAAATGTAGAGTTGGGGCTGGGGATTTAGCTCAGTGGCACAGCGCCTGCCGGCAGGCAGAAGGTCATGAGTTCGATTCCCAGTACTGGAAAAAATTAAAAAATAAAAAAAAATAATAATAAAATGTGGAGTAATTTTGAGTTGAGATAAAGAGGAAAAATAAACCAGTTAGCTATAGAGAGTCCTTCCCAGTCCTCCTCATGGCCCAGGAAGTTTATATTTGTAATCCCATGAAAAGTTATTGGAATTCTAGCCAATTAATTCCAATCTACCACTTCCAGGGCAACTCATGGCGAGAATAAAGACACCAAAGCATATCTGTAGTGATGGGGAGCCAAGGGGTCCTAAGTCCAACCATGATGATGGCCATCCAGAACGAAGGCCAGAACCCAGGGCCAAACCCAAGTTTTCTTTATTTTGAAGAAGGGAGTGGCTTGAGGATGAGTGACTGTGAGAGTGGCAGGAAATACGTGAGTGCCATGAGCTGGGCTAGGCAGGAGGCCTGAAATCACCCCTGCCACATCAGAGGGAAGGATCTGCAGAAAGAGTGATCTTCATCACTCAGATAGTGCCTCATGATTTGGGGTCGGTGCTTCAGCTCTGATGTGTAATCTTTGAAGCCCCAGGAAGTCACAGCCTCCATGCCCAAGGTTTGATCCCAGCCCACAGCATGGAGCATGGGCTCGCACATCCCGCCTCATCCCAGCTCACTCAGGAGAGCAACATGAGGTCCGCAAACAAGCCTGGCATCTCCAAAGACTACCATCAGCACCCCAATATGCATTGCTTAAAGCCAACTGAAGGGGTAAGGCAAAGTCCTAGCCAGCTCTGTAGGTATCAGTGCCCGGAAGTAGGGTCAGGCTCAGCCAGAACGGAGGCAATTGCTCCTCTTTTAAGGAGAGTCGCCTAGGTGGTCCTCCACAGTTAGCCATTTTCAAGATTCTAGTAATGGTGAGGACAATAACGCCTACTTGTCGGGCTCTTGCCATGTGCCAGTATCTTACACACATTCAGTTATCTAAAATACTTTTCACCAGGGCTGGGAATGTAGCTCAGTAGTAGAGTACTTGCCTCATAAGCACAAGGCCCTGGGTTTAATTTCTAGCACTGCAAAAAAAATAATGAATTGTAATAATTTTCACAATAGCTATATTATAAATTTTAAAACTGAGGATTAGCTAGTAGCCACATAGATAGAAAGGACTTTAACCTGGATTCTATTGAAAGAGTTTTCTGAATGTAAAACCTATTTCTTGAATACTATACTAGGTCATTTACCACAAACAACAGTACTGACTTTCATGGTCAGCTTCTACTAACAGGCAAACTAAATGGTTGAACACACTGTATAATTAAAGTGGTTAGTATTATTATGTGTTTCCTACAACAACCATTGAGAATAGTTAATGATTATTCAATAGGTCACTCATGTATAGCTCTATTTATTTTCTTTAGAAGCCACTTTGAAGATACCAAAGTATAGTGTAACAACTATTGATAATCTCCTACTTCTTTTGTCTGTAACTCACTATTATTTGTCTATTTGTTTTCCTGAGACACTATATTGTAGATAACAATATGTAAAACAATATCCATTGACAATTTCCTACCACTTTGTCTGTAATTTGGTAAGCCCCCCCCCTATTATTATGTTATCCTTCTCTTACTCTTTAAAATAAAAATAAATAAATAAAGTAGTTAGTACATTGTTGAATTAAAGACCATTGAAACGTTTACTTACCCCTAGACATCTTCACTACATCTGCAGTGTCACTAAGATTTATGTCCCTTTCTGGGTTAAGTCATTTTCTCATCCTATCAGTAAAATCTGTTCCTGTGAGAGAGAATATATTAATCTGTAGGTTACTTTCATAAAGTTAACTACAATTCAATAATAGTACCTTAAAACTCAATTCCCACAGGAAGGAGATACGGGTCACACACACTTCAGTGGATAATGTAAGAGTCTTTTGAAATCAAATATTCTTAAGATGAAAAACAAGGACAGCAGGAGCTAAACAGTGAAGTGATACCAAAAAGATGCTGGAAGTCCTGTGGGTTTGGCAATCTTAACCCAAAATAAGATGCTCAAATTTGAGGCAACTTTGAAGATTACCTATCTCAGTACCCTTCTCACCACATCCACCAAAACACCCTTCACTGAAAAGTAGCTCCAGAGAGATTCTTCCGTTTCTCTACAGTCTGTAAAGATAATTTTCACCTCTCCTAAAGCTGAATCATAAGCTTTCAACTCCCAGGTCACCCTTTTCTGCTAAAAGTTGAGAGATGATATCCAAACACTCATTGCCTACACCGATATCTTGGAATGTTTCCCTCTACCTTCCTCCAGTTCTTTCTTAGTTTCAGCTCCCATATTTTGAATTGCTTTTTGTACAGGGTGAGGATTAGGAATCAAGTTTGAGTCTTTTGTATATGGATATCTAGTTTTCCCAGCACCATATGTTGAAGATTTTGCCTTTCAATTTTGCAATGTATATTTTTGGCACTGTTGTTGAAAATCCGTTGGTTGTAGATGTGCCGGTTTATATCTGGCGTCTCTGTTCTGCTCTCTGTGTGTGCTTCTTTGCCAACACCATGCTGCTTTCATTACTATGGTTCTGTATTATGTCTTGAATGAGACATTGTGGTGCTGCCTCCAGCTTTGTTCTTTTAATTCAAGATTGCATTGGCTATTGTTGTGCTTCCATATGAATTTTAATTTTTGTTTTCCAGTCCTGTGAAGAATGTCATTGGTATTTTGATGGGGATTACATTGAATCTATAAATCACGTTGGATGGTATGGATGTTTTAACAATTTTAATCCCTCCAATGGAGAATAGTACAGAAGCCCTTCCTAAAGAAAAGATATATCAAATGATCCAGCTATGCAACTACTTGGTATATATCCAAAGGAAGTTAAATCAACATACCAAGGAGATATATGTGTGCCTGTATTTGCTGTGGCTCTACTAAGAAGCTAAGATATGGCATCAACCTGGATGCCCATCAGCAGATGAGTGGATAAAGAAAATGTTATATACACGCACAAGGGAATATTAGTTAGCCATAAAGAAGAACGAAATTCTGTCATTTGCAGCAAAATGAATAGAACTGGAAAATATTATGTGCAGTGAAATCAGCAAGACACCAAAAGACAAGTGTCTTACATTCTCTCTCATATGTGGAAGCTAAAAAAAAGCCAACTTGAATGTAGACCAGTGATTACTAGAGGTTTGGAAGGGAAGGAGTGAGGGTAGATAAGGGCGGTTGCATTTGATCAGTGCACGCTGTGTGCATACATAGAAACATCACACTGGACCTGATGAACATGTACAATTAGTGCATGTTATTAAGGAAGGATAATAAGATGGAGGAAAAGTCCAAAACACAGAGGACAAAGAGAAGAAAAAGAATACCATTACTCGATTCACAATTTTCCTCAGCAGAAGCCACACACGCACCGACTGTGTTGATCGGGTGTTAGACAGGAAGCAGGGGGAGGGTAGCAAAGTCGAGCTGGCTCCACGGGGTCGGAAGCGTTCGGCCCCTGTTTGGCATGAAGTCTGTTCAAACCTCCAAAGGAGCGAGAGCTCAGACTTCTGCTTTCTCTCTTCTTCAAGCCCACAGCTGATAGAAAGAGGAGACAGGGACAGCTCTGGTAAGCGGGGAGAGGCTGCTGGCAGATACGAAGGCGACGTCATACCCTTTGCCAGCCTGGTCTGCCTCCACCTCCTAACATGCTGATCAGGGAGAGTCCCACCTGGATATCACCTCCCTGGATAGTCTCATCTTTGAGCCCAAATTAAATATGTAATACCCACTGGAGCCACTCTTAACAGATCAGAAAGCCAGGCGTGGTGGCGCACACCTGTAATCTCAGCACTAGAGAGGCTAAGGCAGGAGGATCGTCGTGAGTTCAAGACCAGCCTGGGCTACAAAATGTGCTCAAGTCCAGTCTCTGCAGAGCGAGACCCGGTCTCAAAAAGACAAAAAAAAAAAAAAATGAAGTTCACAGATCAGAACCCTCTTTCTCTTCATCTTTCACGTATCTGATGAGTCCCATAGAATAATAATAGAAAACACACAGAGTGCTGACATATGTACCAAATGCTATTCAAAGTGCTTTTCTTATATTAGTACATTCAGCTCTCACAACTAGTTGAAGCATTATCATTGGTCCCCTTTCACAGATGAGAAAACTGAGACAGAGGGAGGGTAAGAAAGTTGCACTGTTCCCATAGTACATCACTATTCAACTAGGATTTGAGTCCATTCACTTCTTCATTCTGTGATACAGCTGTGCTTCTCCATGTCTTGCCTGTCCTTCACCCGGGATTCCCCGTCGTTTTACCCCTCCCTCTGACTCTCATCCCAGCAGGTGGTGCTGTGTTAGACAGTCAGTGTAGCAGACGAAGTTCACCGGGAAGCAGGTGCTGAGGTGGTTGGTAGCACACAGGAGGTTTCTGAAGGAATGAGTTGGTGTCGTCAGCTGAGCCAGCCAAGCGGAGCACAGAGCAGGGCAGAGCAGATCCGAGCCACTGCAGTTTCCACAGCCTCATTGAAGCGCGCGCGTCATAAAATATTCACAGGTTACTCTGAAAATGCCAAAGACACTCACATGACTGGAGAGATAAGATCAGCTGAAATGTTTCCGCATGCCATATTTTTGTCCCAAATTTTATTGAAGCAAAATCACCCAGAGCCCACTATTAAAATGGGACATTGTGTTGTCTATGTATAATGATAATGCGCCCAGCATGGTGGTGCATGCCTGTAATCTCAGCACTCAGGAGGCTGAAGCAGGAGGATCATTGTGAGTTGGAGACCAGCCGGAGCTACAAAGTGAGCTCAAGGCCAGCCTGCACTGCATAGAGAGACCCTGTCTCAAAAAGACAAAAAAAAAAAAAAGATAATGGAAAATATTTTACTGATTCAGTTAAATAGTTCATAAATTAAAGTTTAAAAATTGGGGGTATAAAAAAAAATTGGGGGCATATTTACTACCTTGGAGATGTTTGTTTTGTTTTGGTTTTCTGTCTTTTTGAGACAGGGTTTCACTATGCAGTTCAGGCTGGCCTCGAGCTCACTTTGTAGCCCAGGCTGGACTCAAATTGGAAGCAATCCTCCTGACTCAGCCTCTGGAGTGCTGAAATTACAGGCGCCCACCACCACCACCACCATGCCTGCTTACTGGCTTACTACCTTGGAGATGTGATTTATCTATGAAAACAAAAGTTCTGATTGCTAAGAAAATGTCTACAGATCCCTGATAAAGATTATTAGACACAAACTGGGGCTGTAGCCCAGCGGTGTAAGTGCCTGCCTCACAAGCGGAAGGGCCTAAGTTTGGCTCCCAGCACCAAAAAAAGAAAATAAAAGATTATCAGATCCCTTGTTTGTGTGCAAGTTCTGTTGGTTTGTTAGTTTAATAATGCTTCTGCTGGGCTATCCATCAGGTTGTTTTAAGAGCTCTATGGTATATTAGCAAGTCTTAAATAATAGATAATTGGTCCCTAGGAGAGAAAAGGAAAGAAAGAATGTTACAACCCCCGCAAATCTGTTGCTTGTCAGATGCTTATTACACTGGCTGCTCCAAATGCTATTAAAGTGAAACCTTGGATTCTTATTTTATTTATTTTCACAATCTGCTTATGCAACATGCATATTCCAAAGCTATGTTTTTGTTTTTATCACGTTATGAACTCCAGCAATCACAATTATAACTTAGGTAGAAGAGCATAAACATTAAAAATCATACAGATGGATAAAAAGGAAAACTGACAGGGATATTATTTAAATAATAACTACTGAAGTACTGAAATTAGGGATATTTTCAAAAGGAAATTAAAAACAAGTAAGTTAGAATAACAGGAAGCAAAATGTGACGGGGAAGAATAGTCCATCTGGTAAATTAATATACTCTCATTCTTCATGTGTGTCATTCAATACAGTATTGTTATTCCACATTGTTAAATTCACTGAGAAGAAAATTTGCTGGCAACTCCCACTTTCAGGTTGAATTATTTCTGCAGAATAAGCCAGCCAGACTCTGAACTTCCAGCAGATATCATTCTTTCAAACCCTGCACAATGCAGACTACCTAGGTGTTAGGACACCAGGCATAACTCCTTGCTCTTTGAAATAATCCAACCCCGTCTCATGCCCTAAACTAATTTGATTCCCTTGTTAACTCTGCATAGATGTTCTCCATGGAAACAGTGCCTCGCTAGTCATACTGAGACAGGAGCAAAATTATTCGGCTACTGGGTATATCAGTTAAAATTATCAGTTGAATTCTCTCCTGCCCTTTAAACTAGTGAGTTTGATAGGATCAAAAGAGAATTACAAGCTTATCAAGTAAGCTGTTCTGTGTGGGTAACTTTCCCATGAATCAATCCAAGATATCCTGTAAGGGTTACGTAATAGGTGTTGCTCACTTTGCCAAGGTATTTTTCTTCTCTGTGATGTAAAGCTGAGCTGTGAAGGAGAAACACTGCAAAGAGAAGGGTGAGCAGAGGCCCAGGAGGACCTTTCAGCCGTGAAGGGAAACTGACTAATCTTAGAAATGTGTTTTTCCTTCCTGGTCCAGGCTTGATCCAACTGGAGGAAACTGACTGGCATTTCATGACTTTTCTTTACAATAAACGGAGAGCAAGCTGCAGAGGAAACCGGGCAGGTCGGAGCAAAAAGGAAGCTGCCTTGCACCGTGGTCAGTTTCCTGTTGCATCGAGCTGATAGCAGGAGAAAGAGGATGTGATGTGAGGTGCGGGTTTGATTCAAGATGTAACTGATAAACGCCTCCACCTTCCATTCAGTGGCTAATGATCTGCAGGTTTCTCCTGACCAAAGCGAGGTTCAGATTTTAAACCCTGCCTCTTAAAAATCCCTGAACTACCCAAAAATTTGTAAGTGTTTATACTCTGTGTGATATGAAAAGCCAAAAGTTGAAATATATTCCTTATAAACAGCCCCCTGAAGATCTTGTAAAGCTCCAGAAATGCATCAAATTAGTTTCCAGGGAAATTAGCTCCTTCAGGCTTTGTTGGGCTCATCACAGACGTTTCCGTGGGGGAAAATGTCCTCTGATTTAGAGAGGGGGGGAGGAGTAGATGAGAGATATTTTGTTAGGTTGTATTTCCCCAATATTCCTCGTAGAGCATTAAGCAGCTCTGTTCAAAAATTGTAACAACTTGCTCTTGATTAAAGAAAAAATTCTAGTTTATTTACAAAGAATTTGAAAACCTTCTGTAATTTCAAAACGCCAGAGTCCTCTCCCACGTTTCCAGACCTGTCTCAAGCCAGCTCACTTCCATTGTTTTTCAGCGTCTACGTGTGGTGTCCCAGGCTTTAAGAGCTTGAACGTAGGCCAAGTTGTCATCCTAAATGTACTCAGCATTTCGAATCTCATCTCCCCAGCTGTGTCCGTAATTCAAACCTACATGAAGTCACTGTTCCTCCATCAAGTCTCTCTTGCCTACTGTAGGCACAGAGAATTGCACAGACCTTGTAGAATTTACGGCTTCTACCTCTCAGTTGACCTCACATCACTTGACTGATGGAGCACATTTTGGACTATTTTGTTGTGCATTATTGATTTTTTTTTTTTTTTTTTTGTCTTTTTGAGACAGGGTCTCACTATGCAGTTCAGGCTGACCTTGAGCTCACTTTGTAGCCCAGGCTGGTTTTGAACTCACAAGGATCCTCCTGCCTCAGCCTCCCGAGTGCTGGGATTACAGGCGTGCACCACCATGAAAAATAAAGTCAATTAAAACAACAACAGCCGGGCGCTGTGGCACAGGCCTGTAATCCCAGCACTCGGGAGGCTGAGACAGGACGATCATTGAGAGTTTGAGACCAGCCTGGGCTTACGGCCAGCCTGAACTGCATAGTGAGACCCTGTCTCAAAAAGACCAAAAAGAGGGGCTGGGGATTTAGCTCAGCGGCACAGCGCCTGCCTGGCAAGCACGAGGTCATGGGTTCAATTCTCGGTACTAAGGGGGAAAAAAAGACCAAAAAAAAAAAAAAAAAAAACCTGAGCACCTGAACACCTACTGTATTGAACCCATGTATGCTGCACACTGGATCACGCAGGAATATCTGGTGGTCATCACCAACTGTCCCCTATGCACCAGCCTCCAGCATCATGGCTGTACAGAAAGACGAGCACCTGTGTGTTACCTGATGAGAAGGAGCCACAGTGTATGTACTTTAGCTAAATTTTTTCCGCTAGTGCTGGGGGTCAAACCTAGAACCTCTCGCAGGTATGCATTTGCTCTCGCTGTGCTATACCTCCAGCCCTTGAGGGTCAGTTGGAATGGGCTCCTGGAGGCTCTGCCATTACCAAAAGCTGCCCAGACTAGATAGAGCTCACTAAAGGGTCAAGCGGTAGACTAACCAGTGGGAAACGAGGAACAGGGAGGACCCAGCAGATAAATCATCCTCCATCCCGTCCCTGGGCTGTTCCGAGCTGCGCTGGTTTGCAGACAATCAACTGCGTTTCCTTGTGAAGACATGGCCGGCAAAATAACACACCACGTTACAAGGGTTTTCCTTCCTGCCTCATTTTTCATCCCAGGCTTAGTTCCCCGGGATTGCACCCCTCTCTCAGGCCAAGGTGACATAACCCTGTGCTGTTTTCTAGGGAATCTGAACACCTCACAAACGCCAAACCCTGTGCTTACTGTTGTGGAGGAGAAAAGACAAAATATCCTGCAGTAACAAATGCTCTTTACCTATTTTGTTTTCTTTTATATGACTCACAAAAGTAAGGTACAGTGGAGCCTCCCTCCTACACATATCTTGGCAATGCCGTACTTCCTGCAGCCTGCTCTCCCCCGACTAATACAGCTTGGAAATTGTTCTGTTTTGGTACATGAAAAACTTCCAGAACGTTTTTGGCTGCATAGTATTCCAAGGTGTGGATATACCATCATTTTTGTACTCACCCGTTACCAATGAAACTTTAGACTGTTTCCCTCTAATTCTGTTACCAATAACAAAATGAATACCATTGTATGTAAGTTGATCTTCACATATGCCCGCGTATCTATAAAGTACATTTCTAGAAAGAGGTAGGTCTGCAGAAGTATCTTCTACAACACAGCACTTTAACAAAGGTTTTGCTTTTGGCCTCTTTGGCCGGTGAAAAATGGTATCTCAGCATAGATTTAAGTCATACTTCTCTTCTTATGAGTGGTGAAACATAATTTCTGATGCTCAAGAGGCATTTGTTTTCCCTTTCCCGTGAACTGCTTGTTTTTGAAGAAACCTTCACCGAAAGAACTATTGTTGGAACCTCTATTTTTAAAATCCTGTGCACCATGTCTCAGAGAAAATTAAATTGGGGACTTTAACGCAACGCTCATTATCACTGCTTCAAACACTGTGATTTATATCATCTCCAAGTTATAAAGTCTAGTTCCTTCCTTCAACAAGTTTTAGTCTAGCAAGAAATGTGTGTGTGTGTGTGTGTGTGTGTGTGTGTGTGTGCGCGCACGCGGTGGGGGAAGCAGGACAATGAGTAGCCAGAGAATCCCAACTGTAATGCCCTAAGCGTAACATACTGGCAGTGGGGGTCAATGTGACACCCAAAGGCTCTGTCTGAGGGCTGGGTGCAGTGCAGCTGGCGTCTGTAAGCGGTCAGGGCTAACGCAGAGGCAAGGTGATGCCTTGGTTCTTAGAGCTCCCTAGGGTAAAGCTTGACTTAAGCCAGCAGTAGGAAGGGTTAGAAAGGCAGAGACAACTTCACAAGCTTTAGAGTAACTCTATTTATAAACTTTTGTGGAAATACAAGAATAGGAAGGATTTAAACATCACTAGAAGGCAGAAAGTGAGGTCTAGAAAGGTCCACACGGGCATGAGTTTTTACTAAGTCCTTAAAGGATAAGGTGGAACAGAGTGGCCCTCCTATGCAATAAGAAGCGGAACTAGGAGACCTGAGATCTTTTTTTTTAATGTTGAGAGATACCAACCAGAGACCAGGAAGGGCGCAGGTCTGTGTGTGTTTGTGTACATGCAAGAGGCGTAAAAGATGGGCAGAATGAGAGATGAGGTCACCCTTTAATTAAAAGATTTTCTTCCTTAGGGTTTTCAACTGAGCTCAAATTTTCTTATAAATTTTATTTGGCACACAGGAAAAGCTCAGGCATAAACACGAATTGGGATGATATCAACAACCTATTTTAGGGACAGCAGTGGGAGAAGCCCAACAGGTCAGAGTGAGTTGGTCCCCATTAGTCACAATTGTTTTCTTTTTAACAATCCTTCTTGTTTTCTCTTTAAAACTCAAAACTAAATCCCAGGCTTTGGAGGCTAATGGATATACTCATAACGACAGAGCGACATTGCACTGGGGGTGGAACAAAGCAAAAAATGCCTGTAAAAGTAAGGAAATGTGCATCGCTTTTGTATCTATGGTAATTAGAACTGCTGGGATAAAGAACAATGATGGCATAGCTGCGAAGAGAGGTCAGCGAGTGAGATTAGCTACATTACGGGACTCTAATGATACTCACTTTCTAAACGCCCAGTAGAATTTACTAATGAATACTCCAGAGCTGTAACCATTTAAGAAAATCTGCTTGGCTTTAATAGGAAAAAAATACATGATGATTATTTTTTCAAAGAAACACTGCCAAGGTTTATCCATGCCAAAACGCTGAGGGAAATTTTAATGTGAAATGAGCCACAGAAAAAGAGATGATAATGAGACAGGCTTACAAAGGCGCTGTCATCTGCAGAGACACTGGCATTCTCTATTCTTCTTTCTGCTCCTCCTCAAACTGTTCTCGCCTGATCCTTGATGTTTATATTATCCACCCCCTTAAAACCAGAACTTAACAGACTCCAGGGATAAAAAACCAGACTTGAATCCCCAACTCTTTACATAGAAGGTAATGCTACTGACAGAGGCTCAAAGGGCCTCACTGATAGCCCACAGATTGTCCGGCTGTGGCCTGCACATCCGGGCAAGAGCTGTGTTCAGTCTATTGTTCTTTTGTTCTGTTTTGTTTTTGTGGTGCTAGGGATTGAATCCAGGGCCCTATGCATTTTAGGGAAGCATTCTATTCCTGAGCTACACCCCTAGTCCAGTTGTTTATCTATAATGCCTGGCCACGCCTTGCTTCCTTATATACGCTGGATAAATGCAGGCAAGAGTTTCCCAATGGAGTAGGAGGGGAAATGGTGGATGTATGCCCTGAGGTCAGAGTTCCAAGAACTCTGTACTCAAAGTCCGTGGCAAACACTCTGAGCTCCCTACTCAACTGCCCTTCTCCTTCTTGCCTGCCGCCTGAGCCCCAGGTTAGTTCAGGAACACACACTTAGCACATGGGATGAGGATGCTAAGCCAATCATGGTAAAGTCATGCTCCTTTGCCAACGGTTGGTATGGGAGTAGGAGCATCGTGCAGTATTGACCACTGCAAAGTAAGAAGTTGGTTGAGAGCTTGTTGGAAAGGTTTTATTCTCTGATGAAAGAAAAGGAAGGAAAAACCTCTTTTGCATCCCTTTCATGGGTTCCTGCTTGTGTCCAGCTCCCGTGCTTTTTTGTGTGTGATGGGTGTTTCCTAGAGTGGCGACAGTGATCCGACAGTCACAGGGGAGAAGCGCTGAGTCACCTAAGGAAGCAGGTGGAATTTGCCTTCTTGATAACGTTGCTAAATTACCAAACCAAGCTTGAGGTGAGTTTCTAGTTGAGTAAACAACCAGTATTCTTATGGTCTTGGGCCATTATTTGTTAGGTTTTTGGTTTCTCATAGCTGGGGAAAAAAATCCTCTGCATGGTAGAAACCAAGTCAGTAACCAGGGGAGTAGCGGTGGGGTGAGGTCCAAACCATGAGGCGTGGCAGTAAGCCGTTGGGCGGGGGAGGCCTGGGAGAGCACCAGGTGCACCATGGCTGGGCCAGGGATGTGGTTCAGTGGGAGGCCTCCTGCCCAGCATGCGTGAGGCCCTGGGGTTCATGCCCAGCACCACCAAAAAAGCTACGCTGTGTGGGAACCAGGCTGGGAAAAGCAAGCCTGGAAGTTATTGGGGCTGATAGCGTGATGGCTGAGTTTTGGAGGGGTCCCTCCCCTGACACGCATCTGGCTGTGTGAGACAAGAGTTTGCCCATAGTGTAGGACTACCCATCTCCCAAACCTGCTCTTCCTCTCTTCATCCATACAGTGTGCGTGAGTCCTGATCCTGTTCCTCTTGCTTGCAATCCTCCCCGTTTCCTGGTTGACTTCCTATCCTTGGAGTCTCTAGCCTCTGACCCACCCTCGACACGGTAGCCAGATCAATCACCAATCATATCACTTTCCACACTTTGAGTCCCTCAGTAGTTTCCCATTTTGAAAATGTATCTTCCTTGGCCTCGGATGTGAAGCTGGCCACCTTCCTGTCACTTGTGGCCATCTCTAATCAGACTGTATGGCCTAAAGACGGTTCTGTGTCACAACTTTTTGTTTCAGGTAGCTGTTAGAACACCTTGCATGCAATAATTTTTCAATAACATCATCACAGACATACTGGTTTTTTTAAACCCTGGTTCTTACCTTATAGCTTATTTATTATATTTATGCCCATTTTGAGATCCATTTTTGGAGCCAGGTATATAGCTTCGTGGTATAAGTGCCTGCCTGGCAAGCGCAAGGTCCTGAGTTCAATTCCTGGTACAAAATAAAAAGAAACCAGAGATCCATTTTTGGTTACTGACAATAAAAATATCCTAATAGATATTTTGGCATCTGTCTGCTAAGATTCCAGCCTAGTTCCACTGTGAGGACTCATTTTCCTAACATCTGTAGCATTCTTTAAATCTGAGCCCTCCAAATCTACTTTCTTCAAACGTCAGAGAACATCTTTACCACAAAGAACAGTTCTTTTTTCTCTCAATTTCTCACTTCTCTCCTTCAGTGTCTCCTCCCTACCGCTTTATAACAAAAATGCCCACTTAATGACTTTCCCTAAAGAATTATTCCTGGAGATTAGATATTAGAGAATAGGGGTCATGTCATCCAAATTTGGATCATGATTCCATGTCTTCTTAACTGCATACTCTTCAACAAGGTTATTGGTTTTTTTGAGACTCATCTTCATTTATCAGCTGGAAATAATGATGGAGGGGTTGTTACAAAGATCAAATGATGTCATCATCCCCACAAAGGCTTTAGGACAGTGCCCAGTCTTTATAAGCATTCAAGGAAAAAACTCTGACCGGAAGTGAAGGAAACTCTCTCATGTAGGCAGAAAGAGAACTTGCCATTCGATATGCTAGTAGCTCAGAGAATGTAAAGCCCAGCTCAATAACCAGGGAGTAAGTATTTGATTGGTCCAGCTTGGGTTGTGGGTCCACCTGTTTGCCTGGCTGACAAGCTACCTTGGCTAATGAGGCATCCAGACTATCTCCAACATGTCCCAAAGCAAACTTGGAATACTGTCACCAAACGGAGGAGTGAAGACAAGCAACTTAGTTTGTTACTCTTTATGTGCTACAGTACATTTATAAGACAACGACTATGCCTTATCCACTGGTTTGCTTACTATCTTAATGAACTATGACCAAAAGTCAAGGTTTATTGGTTGGCTTTTCTTATACAAGTTGACTTGTAACATCAATCACTTGAATTTTTAAGACAATCCAAAGGAAAATACGTGTTCCTTCCTTGGATATTTTTGACTGAGGAAGTCTATTGAAGATCATTTTGAAGGGATGTAACAGGGCTGGCTTTGAAGGGTGGGGAGAAAGAGTGTGAGGTTGTTAATCAAGAAGATATCAAAGAGCCAGGCATGGTGGTGCACACTTGCAATCTCAGCACTCGGGAGGCTGAGGCAGGAGGATCATTGAGAGTTCGAGGCCAACCTGGGCTACAAAGTGAGCTCAAGGCCAGACTGAACTGCATAGTGAGACCCTGTCCCAAAAAGACAAAAAAAAAAAAAAAGAAGAAGAAGAAGAAGATATGGATACTAAAGCAAAACAGTGGAGTGAAGCATAGACGATTGAGGACCCAGCTACTGGCCTCTCTTGATCTTTCTCTGAATTTTGCCCTGGTTTCATCCTTAGAGGATGAAGTACAGGGAAAGGAGAAATTGGTAGGAAAACTGTCTAGTTGGGTCTTTTTACTTTTTCGTTGTTGTTGTTTTTGTGTTTTTTTCCGGTACCAGGAATCGAACTCAGGACCTTGTGCTTGCCAGGCAGGCACTTTTTGCCACTGAGCTAAATCCCCAGCCCTAGTTGGGTCTTTTTGTTCAATGTTCAAGGTGAGTGCTGATTGGATCTCAAGCCTAGTCAAAAGGAAAGCCGCATGCTGCATTTTTAGGCCCCAAGTACCAGTTGGGTCCATTTTTCCTTATAAACATTTTCCCCGCAGACCCACTGCTATCATCAGGGACCGCCGCCCCAGCCAGTCGCCCGGGAGCTCCTTCTCACTCCATTCCACTCTGAATCACAGAACCAGCCAGCTTCCTCAAGCGTTATTTTGGCCTCGTGCCCTTCACATCACACTAAAGCTCCTGGTCCAGATGTGAGCACAATCTGGCTGAGACATCTGTCACCCTTTGTTCGTCAGCGCTGATTCCAGGGATCTGACCGGGGAGGCAGATGTCCGCTCCTTCCTAGGCTCCATGTGCAGCCTCCCAAGAGGCAGCCTGCGAGGACACGCTGGCCAGCAAGCAGGAAGGGAAGCCGTGGACTCGGGTGAAACTGCATCAAGAAAGAGTAGCAAAGGACAGGAGCGAGGGCCTGGGACTCAGCCGGGGAAGGATAACATTAGGAAATACCAAGGGGTGAGGGCGAGCTCAGAGGAAGCGCAGATAAACGTCAGCGCGGTAGAATGGAAACGCAGCATTGTGGAAGCCTGAGGAAGGGAAGGTCTCAGAAAGAGAAGGCTCAGCATTACCAAAAAGTGGTATAGAAAAACAATAGTATGTCCCTCTGCCTTAAGAAGGAAGGATATTCCAAAACATGGTCCAACATGCGTGAATCCGTTATGCTGAGTGGAATGTGTCAGTCACAAAAGGACAAATTCTGTATGAATCACTTATTTCTACAGTACCTAGAGTAGTCAAACTAAGAAACAGAAAGTAGAGTTGTGGTTGCTGGCGGACGCTGGAGGCGGGTATTGTTGGGTGGGTGCAGAGTTTCGGTTTTGGAACACAAATCAAGAGGCGATGCTGTGCGGTGGTGAGAACAGTTCAGCTCTGTGAATGTCCTTAATACTGCTGCAACTACAATCAGAGGCGGATGAGATGGTAAAGTTTGTGTTGGGTGCATTGTACAGCAATTAAAAAAAAAAAAAACAAAACACGTCAGCAGAGTCGGATGTTGGTGAACCATGAGCTGGGGAGAACACCAAAGATCTCACGCCTGTAATCCCAGCACTCTGGGAGACTGAGGCAGGAAGATTTCATATTCTTAGTGAGCTAGGAAGAGCCTGGTGCAAAATTTTAAAAACAAATAAAAAGAAAAGGGGCTGGGGATGTAGCTTAGTGTGATGGGCTTGGGTTTGACCTCAAGTACTGAGGGTGGGGGATTCTTGAGTTTAGTGTCATGGAAATTTCTTTTTTTTTTTTGTCTTTTTGAGACAGGGTCTCGCTATGCAGTTCAGGCTGGCGGTGAGCTCACTTTGTAGCCCAGGCTGGTCTCGAACTCGCAACCATCCTCTTGCCTCAGCAGCCCGAATGCTGGGATTACAGGCCTGCACCACCACGCCCGGCTACGGAAACTTCTGATGACAGGTGTGAGACAGATCTTGACTGTGTTGTTGGTGACTTCAAGGCTGGCGAGTAACCAGCCGTGTGTATTTGCTGGCTCATAGCAGCTCTCAGTAAAAGTGAGTCACGGCACATTCAGACCATCTCCTGTCCCTGCCCTCACCTGGTGCATTTTCCTTTCCCTGTATTCTATTCTCCTCTGCTTCCCTTTGGTCACTTTCCATCTAAAGTTTAACGGGCCTGAAACCTCCTGTGGCCCTGAGTAGACCACTTATTCTTTTTGTTTTGTTTTGTTTTGTTTTCCGGTACCAGGAATTGAACTCATGACCTTGCCAGGCAGGTGCTGTGCCACTGAGCTAAATCCCCAGCCCCCTAGACCACGTATTCTCCTCCTGGCCAGTTTTTACCTCTTCCTGCTTCCAATCAGGAACACCTGCCTCCTTCCAGGCTTTGGCCCTCGCTGTGGTGGCATCTGTGTTCCTCTCCATCACCCACTCATACTTGGTTTGTAAAGAAGAGTAAAACGCCATTGGTCGTTCATTCAACAGCTACCTAAGGAATTTATCATCCCCATCCCGTACGTGCTGACAGTGCCTCTCATCCACATGGCAGTTTTGCACTAGCTGCTCGAGAACAGGCCTGGCCTCCATCAGCTCAGACTCTAGTGACAAGAAATTTATCTTCTGGGCCTTAGACAGAGACGCTTTTGTCTTGACATTGAGTTTACATATGTAAATGACCAAGGAAATAGCATCGTTTTACAGAAATATTTACATCTATTTTGGGGAAAGAATATATAGTTACAGTTTCAGTAGAGATGCCTTTCCACGGCTGCTAAGCTACGTAAAGTAGCTAGAGGGTCAACACCCCGCCCTGGCCCTGGGTCACGCCTGCAGCGAAGCTTTTATAGTAGAACCTTCCAGTGGTGACTTCCGCAGCTCCCATGCCCATATTCTATGTTCCAGTCAAAGGGAATCCCCTTCTTTTCTCATTTCTAAAATGTAATTGGGGGCCAGGAATAAGCTCAGCAGCACAGTGCCTGCCTGGCAAGTGTGAGGTTGTGAGTTCAATTCCTAGTACCAAAAAATAAAATAAAATAAAATGAGATGTAATTGCTGATTATAAAACATTCCCTCAGTGAACATTTCAGGGCAAAAAGGAGCAACCACCATGCACTCAATAATTATAAGACACAGGCCCAGGACACCGATCTGGATATGTCAGAATGCAAGGGGAGCAAGGTAAGATACACAGTGTTTGTTGCTCTTGGAAAACGCTTTGCTCTGAACATAATTGCTTATTCTTTTCATTTGGGTTCATCTGTCTTTTTCCTTGCCCTTACCTATAGCCTGTCCCATTTTTTAAGGATTTCTTCCTCTTATGAAAACTGTCCTGATCCTACCAACTGAATGTGATCTTTCATTTGTTCACTGGTTCATTCAGCAAACATATACATCGAAGGTCTGCCATGTGTCAGGCTGTGTTCTAGGCATCAAGGATAAAATGGCGCACATTACGGCAGACATACAGTCCTGCCTGCTTGGAGCTTACGTTCTACGTGTGGAGACAGAAGAAAGCCAGTGAATCAACCCGGACATAGAGTAGTTAATCATAAAATTGTAATTAAAGTTGAGATGAAAAAAGAAACAAAGTCGGTGACAGAGAACTATGGAGGGGAGTCTTCTCCAGGATGTGGACCCAGGAAAGACCTCTGACAAAGAGCTTAAGCAAAATCTGAGAGCTGGAGGAACTGGAGGAGTTGTACCTGCAAAGTGGCAGGAAGCACAGCTCTAGCACAGGGAGCAGTGTGTGATGAAGTCATGAGATAGGGTGGAGTTTGATGTGCTAAAGAAGTCAGACGTGGCCTCTCTTTGAGCATTCTGTGTCTCCATTTGGGACTCACACTAGTGACTTGTTATTTTCTTATTTCCTTTCCCACACTGATAAGTCAGTGAGCTCTTGAGGGTAAGAAGTGAGTCTAAACTGGGTGTGGTGGTGCACACCTGTAATCACACTACTCAGGAGGCTCAGATAGGGGGATCTCTGCAAGTCTGAGGCTGCCTGGGCTACCCAGAGAGTTCAAGGACAGCCTAGACTACATAACAAAACCCGTCTCAAAATAAAAGAAGGATTGAGTCTAATTCATCTATGTTTTCCTTTACAGTACCTATAACAGTAATTTACACAAAGCAGACGTTCCGTAACTACTTTTTAAACTCCGTAAGTCCATTAGTCCATGAGACTATATTTACTTAGTCCATTATATAATTTTTAATTGAGCTATACTTTATTTGTATAGTTTGGATTTTTACCAAAGATTGCTACATCAGCCATATTAAATTCACTACAATATTTGCTGTAAAATGTAATTGAAAGCATTATTTTATACATCGAACCATGGCCAGCTGGACGATGTATTAAATAATCCCAGCACTTGGGAGGCTGAGGCAGCAGGATTGCTGCAAGTTCAAGGTCACCCTGGGCTACATAGTGAGTTCAAGACCAGTCTGGACTACAGAGTAAGACCCTGCCTCAAAAAAAAGTCATTCAATGTATCCTCTGTGAGTTCCTTTTGAAGTTCAGTGCTAGGTCAAAAATTTTGCTTCTGAATTGGTCATCTTCTTTCCTCCTAAACCTAAGATTTATATAATGGATTGTGTTTCACTTACTGTTATGGGTGTTAGAAAACTCAAAATCAACTCAACTATATCTTATTTGAACACTTACAACCACATGTTTATCCATACGGTTGTAATGTTTGTGTTTTCCTTTTTCACAGACCCTGACTTTTCTCCTTATAATGATTAATATCACAGCTTGTCAGGCTCCGTGCCAAGTGCTTTACATAAGTTATCTCATTTAATCTTCAAAATAATCCTGAGTTTTATAGATTAAAAAAAACAAACAGCAAACAAATAATGTCAAACAGATAGCAAGTACTAGAGCTTGGGTTAAACCCAAACAGTTTGACTTCTCCATTGTGCTATATTTTAATGTCTTACCTGTTTGTTAAAAGTATCTTTTAAAATAATTTCAGGAATAAGGAGGAAGAAAAAAATATATGTGTATTATTTTTACATGTATGTATATTTATGTAAAATGATTTAAATTTAGATATAAAATTAATTCTGTATCTCATGCAACATTATATTTGGCAGTTATTATGAAATATACCGAGGACACCAACTCTGATTATTTAATATGGTGAGTAGGCCCTAAAGGATGAAGTTTTTTTTTTTTTTTTTAGGATGAAGTTCTTTTTTTTTTTTTTTCTTTTTGAGAAAGGGTCTCGCTATGCAGTTCAGGCTGGCCTTGAGCTCATTTTGTAGCCCAGAGTGGCCTCAGACTCACAAGGATCCACCTGCCTCAGCCTCCCAAGTGCTGGGATTACAGGCATGCGCCACCACACCTGGCCTTAATGCCATTTTAATACATAGTTAAATCTAGGATATAAGCAATTTCATCTAAAAATTTCATCAGAATATAAATTTGGATAAGGAATCCCTTGAATTCTCAAATTCAAACTGTGGCTCAACCGGTTGCAGTAGATTTCAAAGATAGCATTCACAGCCGCATTGCAGTAAAATTCCTTAGATAATATGTGTCATGTTTCAATATAAGATGGGCTCCCAAGTGGGAATTGGATCATGGATTCCTGGCTCTTTCAGACCCTCCGTCTGAGCTCATCAGAGCATTTTTATATAGTTTAACACTTAAATAACTCTGCGTTCCTTGTCATCCAAGATTGGTTTTACATTTTTATGGAGATAATTTGTAGAGAGAAAGAAATTATTGGCACTTATTCCCAAGGCAAATGCCATCTTTCAGGGCGGCATTCAGGCTGTCTTTTTTTTTTTTTTTTTTTTCCACTTATAGCAAGCGTTTACTCCCTCACTAGTCAGAAAACAGCACCATTAATACATGGAGAACTGAAATTTTCCCCAGCAATATTCATTGCCCTTCACCTAAGCCAGGAGCAAGAAAGCTTAGCAGGAGAAGCTGCTTCAGGAACAAAGCAAGAAATCAACAGGAACCCCTCCTAGGGGGTCACATTTATTTAGCGAGAGCAGTAGCTTTCCATTTGTAAGAACAGGTGTTCCCCAGAAGAAAAAATAACCCTACAAAATCACCTTGCCAGTCAGCACGCAATGTGAACATGACAAAAGCCAGGTTACCAAAGCACAGTCCAGGAAGAGGGTAGAATACAGCACGGTACAGTACGCTTTGCTTCTCTGTCACCAGGCTAACCTGATATTATTCCTGGGGGCTTGGAGAGGGAAAGGAGTTGTTTTCAACCGGTAAGAAGATTTAGCTCTCTTTTCTTTCATTTTGGAAAGAATGAATAGAAAAAAAAGCACAAAGTGACTGCGGCATACTATCAAAGCAGTCAGAAGTCAAATAAACAACATTTAGTATGGCAGAAAAAAATGCTTTCTGAAGGTAAGAAAATGACGGCCTGTGACAGTTGCAGAAAGGCTAGAGAGGAAACCCAAAGATACACCTGAGTCAGCACCAGAGGGCTACGCGGCTCAGGCTTGCGTTTGTCTAAACAAAGGTTTGCCTTGCAGAGATTGCAGGATGGTTCTGCAATGTGTCCAGCTCTGTGTTGGTGATGGCATAGGGGTAAAGGGGTAATTGATCAGACTCATCTAAATATTTACCCCTGCAGTGTATTTTCAACAAGTCGCTGGATGTTTCCAGTCTGCTAGGTGTTTACACTCAACTTGGTGAAGGGTTTCAGAACCTCGTTGGTTATTTTATCATTCAACTGGTGCTTACTGGGCGCCCACTAACTGCCATACACCGTGCTGGGCTGGAAGGCCACCGAGATGAACAAAACAAGGAATTCAGAAAAGGAAGCGGTGCGCTCAGACCTCAGAGAAATTATCTCATACCAGTTAAACCCTTAGGAGCCTGTTTAATGTGAAAATGATTCATCAGCCTATAATGCAGAAATTTAAGGACATGGGTTGTGAATTGAGATTCCATTCCTGATAAACACCGTGATGGAGCATAAGTCACAGGTGACAAGATTCTTTGGGAATACAGATTTAGAGCAAAGGGAGCCAGAACTGTTTAAAACGTGTAACTTTCCCAAAGAAACTTTTGTTCATCTCGCTTTTTTTTCAACATTCTGCCTGTTTTATTTTAGTGGTGGCACAAGACACACTGGGTGTAGTCATCTCACTTTAAATTAATCCCAGGGACTGGGGATTTAGCTCAGCGGCACAGTGTCTGCCTGGTAAGTGCAAGGTCATGAGTTTGATTCCCGGTACCGGGGGAAAAAAAATTAATCCCATCCCACCACCTATATCCCATATTTACCCTTTGACTCAGAATCTGCTTTCTCTGCTTCTTACATCTTTGATTCCTTCACATTCACGTAGTAATTAGCAGCAAGGGCTTTGGAGTCAAGGACACATGGGTTCACATTTCAGGTCAGCTATTAGCTGTGTGAAATTGGGCAAGTTGCTTAACCTTTCTGAGCCTCAAATATCTCTACTATAAAATGAAGGCACTAATACTTCCTACCTCATAGGTTACTGTGAAATTAAGTGAGATAGCTGGGTGTGGTGGTGCATGCTTGTAATCCCAGCACTCGGGAGGCTGAGGCAGGAGGATCGTTGCAAGTTTGAGACCAGCCTGGGCTACAAAGTGAGCTCAAGGCCAGCCTGAACTGTATAGCAAGACCCTGTCTCAAAAAGACAAAGAAATTAAATGGGGCAATATATATAAAACAGCCATTCCAGTTAGTTATATTGTATCTAACATAGCCATGATATCCTGAAGTTATAGATGTTTTCATATCCAAGTAGCATATAATCTTTTTGTATGCATATACATACTTTTTTTTGTCTTTTTGAGACAGGGCCTCACTATGCAGTTCATTCAGGCTGTTCTTGAACTCACTTTGTAGCACAGGCTGGTCTCAAACTTGCAACGATCCTCCTGCCTCAGCCTCCTGAGAACTGAGATTACAGGTGTGTGCCACCATACCCAGCTATCTTTTTTTGGGCGGAGGGGTACCGGGGATAGAACTCATGACCTTGCGCTTGCCAGGCAGGCGCTTATGCCACTGAGCTATATCCCCAGCCCCCGGCTATCTTTTTGACTTCTGTTTATCTCATCCTCTCCAATATTCTGTTTACTCTTAATTTGTATTTCACATTGATCCTGAGGCTAATATACCGCATTATGAAAAAATAGGGGCAAATTTTTTTAATGGAGTTTTGCTTTGTGAATCCCTTGTGTAAACTCAGTGGCCCTGAATTATTTGAAATGGTTAAAAAGTCAACTTCTTCAAGTTAAAACTCCAATTGCAAATACAACTCTGAGACTATAGGGCATGCACAGTGTTTGGCAATGCATCTGGCGTTTTCTGCTTTGATGAAGAAAGAAGCTCAACGCATCACTGTGAGTCATGGCTTTCCACATCGCCCCTGCACAGGGTATTAAAATCCCTGCCAACAGCGTGGAGAGGAGCTTGTCTATAGCTGCACAAGTCATCAATTTCTTCTGACCCCAGACTTTGACTCACTGGCATTTGAAGAGATTTTTGTCAAGAAATGAAAGCAATATATGAAATTAGTCATAAGAACTCCCTGCTAAAATAATTCTACAGGGAAACAGTCATCTGTGGTTTGATTTATTGCATCCAATGGATAAGGTAAGGCTTTCTTTTCTTCTTCTTCTTCTTTTCAGCATACATCCTGATGTTGCCATTTTGGAAACTGATCAAAAAAAAAAAAAAGCCATGAGCGCTTTTGGCAAAGTTGCCACTGTGGGAGAGGAGCTCGGATGGGGAAAAGGCAAATACACAACACCTTTCCCACGCTGGGGGAGTTCTCCTTGGCTTCATACAAGAGTGATGAAACATGTCAATTTCTCTGAGACAGAAATATACAGACACCTGGAAACCCTGCAGAATGCCTCAAGAGGTGTGTCCGAACCATTTCTCATGGGCATGGGCAACATTGATGATACAGGCAACAAAGATGACACACGCTTGGAGGTGAAGACGGAAGGAACGATAAAATGCTGTCACTTTAGACTCCTAGAGAAGTCCAGGGTGATTAGATCTGCCCACTTGCTACAGCCTACTTTTGTTAATCGGGGTTTGCTATCGCTTGTTGCTATCAAAATTAAAAGCCAAAAGCCAAAACTGAGAGACCATCACAAAGGACAAATTACCATGTAAGACTATACCATATAATTTCTTCTCCTCAAAGCAAAAATAGCAGTCTCGATACTAAAATTTGCTGTGCAGGAAGAATTTTTATTTTTATTTTTTTACATTTGCACATTTTGGAGCCAGTTCAAATTGCTTCATATACGTGAATAAACAATAAGGGAAAGAAATTTTCTAGGTTTTTTTTTTTTTTCCTATGTGAAGGAAGTCAATTTTTAAGGCAATAAAACGTGTGCCAGCTTGCAGGTGGGGAATTATGTATATTTTTGTGAGAAAATGATCCTTATCTTTCTTTTTGGGGGGGTGGGTTTGGTTTTTTTCTGGTACCAGGAATAGAACCCATGACCTTGCGCTTGCCAGGCAGGCGCTGTCCCGCTGTGCTAAATCCCCAGCCCCTATGATCCTTAGCTTTCATCAGATCAAAACAACTAAATAATGCCCCCAAAAGAGTTCTTTTCTTTTCTTTTCTTTTTTGAGACAGGGTCTCACTACACAGTTCAGACTGGCCTTGAACTCACTTATGTGGCCCAGGCTGGCCTAGAACTCACAATGATCCTCCTGCCTCAGCCTCTCAAGTGTTGGAATTACAGGCCTGAGCCACCACGCCCGGCCCCCTAAAAGAGTTAACTACTAATCTAACATGACCATTTTATTTTATAAGGAATAAATGGAGCTCTTGGAACATGAAATGTTTACACAAAATCACAATTTTTTTAATTAAAAAATTAAAATTAATAAGTGTTAGAGCTGGAATTTGAATCCAGTTCTCCTGACCTGAGGTGAGCTACTATATTTCCTCAGTGGGATATGCCATAGTCATACAAGAAAGCTCTTTGGAACCAAACTAAGCCAATCTGAGACAAGACAAGACAGATAAGACAAATCAAAACAAAAACAAAACAAAAGCCAACTCATCAACCAAAAACTTTCCATTTTGTTCCAAATGTGTGAATGGCTACGGACTCTGCCCAACCTTGACTTCCCACCTGCCCACACCTGCACTGGTTGCCCACTGCCGGGAAAACCCATCTGCCACCTCTCCTATCTTGGTCCAGTTTGATTTTATTTTGTGATGACAGATGTCCCACTTTCAAATCCAAAGCAGAATTAAGCATCTTAAAGAACCAAAATTTGCCTTCCCCTGTGCGTCTCTGTGGTCTAAACCCAATGCCCGGCTTTTGCCATTGTTCGACTCTGTCTAGAATGCCTTATGCTAGAGTTTAGGGAGTCCTTTGGGCATATGGTGGGTGAAATGGACCTTCTGTGTAGGAAAGAAAAGAGAAATAGAAAGACAGAGAATGCTCATGTAAAGTCTGTTTCTACTTTCAAGTATATAAAAGTCATGTATTTTTCCATGTTTGATTTAATGAGCCATCTTTCTTATAAAATGAAAAAAAATTTTTGAGTTCAAGAATTTTTCTCAAATAGGGCCGGGGATATAGCTCCGTGGCGTAAGCGTCTGCCTGGCGAGTGCAAGGTCCTGAGTTCGATTCCTAGTACCAAAAAAAAAAGAATTTTTTTTCAAGTTGTTAATGAAAACAACAAAACAGCTGAGATTTTTTTTGCTCTTTGTCAATAGCTCTTGTCTGCCATCTGAAAGGGAAGACCCTTGGAATGCAGTCTGCTGTTGGTGTATGAACAATCAGATGCCCTAAAGCAGGAACCCTTAAGGTTGGAGTAGCAGCTGGTAAAATCAAGGCTGGTGATTTTGGAGGATAAACTAAAACAGAAGGCCTACATAGGAAGTGTGTAGGATCCAAGGACGTGGTGGCAGAGGCAGCAGCAAGGTGAGCTGACTCAGTGCTCATCTGGGTCTGGAACACTCCCCTAAGCCAGTGACATGCCACAATTGGAAAATAAGCTTGCTTCAGATTGGAGGTGGGAACTCAATGACAGGGAAAGAAGCGGAATATTTCACATTTAATGGGTTTATAAAATAAACAAAACTAAGCCTATTTCTGGAGATTAAGAAGTTAAGGATTTATAGTACTGTGTGTGTCTCTAATGTGAAATAAAGCTGGGTGTGGTGGCGCACCACTGTAATCCCGGCACTCGGGAGGCTGAGGCAGGAGGATCATTGCCAGATCAAAGCCAGCCTCGGCTACAAAACGAGCTCAAGGCTGACCTGAATGGCATAGCGAGACCCTGTCTCAAAAAGACAAAAAATAAATAATAAATAAATATAAAAACAAGTGCATAGGCAGAAAACAAATAACTATTTTAAATGTTTAGTTTTCTAAATATTGTCAGACAGCCAAGATTCATGGAGAGTGACCTGCCATATGCACAATTTGGTAAAACACTAGAGACTCTCTTGAGATGTCTTGATTTCATTTCTTTTTTGTTATCTGTTTGTAAAACCACTTATGCAAAGAGAGACTTATGCCTTTTATCTCTACATATAATAGATTCTTTTCCTTTCCTTTCCTTTCCTTTCCTTTCCTTTCCTTTCCTTTCCTTTCCTTTCCTTTCTTTTCCTTTTCCTTTCCTTTCCTTTCTTTTCCTTTCCTTTCCTTTCCTTTCCTTTCCTTTGCTTTCCTTTCCTTTCCTTTCCTTTCCTTTCCTTTCCTTTTCTTTTCTTTGTCTTTCTGAGATAGGGTCTCACTATGCAGTTCCAGCTGGTCTTAAGCTCACTTTTTAGCCCAGGCTGGTCTCAAACTTGCAATGATCCTCCCGCCTCAGCCTCCTGAATGCTGGGATTACAGGTGTGTGCCAACACACCTGGCTAATAGACTGTTTTTCTAAAACTGGATTACTATTAATAAACAAGTAACATTTGAAATAAAAACATCAAAAACTATAGAAGGAATACAAATATGCTGCCTGTCTTGCAGATTTTACCTAGTGCTAGGATATTTGGTTAAACCACATGTTGTGTATGTCATGAGGCCAGGGATGACCACTTGCAGTACTTTTACATTCTCTGGCACTCACTGCTAGATTTCTCATTAGTCCATAAAAGGTGCTTGTCGTGTCTTATGTGAGCAGTACGGCCTGTTTTGATTTTTTCTTTCTCCACTTCTAGTTGCAAGACCTATTCTTCCCCTGAGTAACACATCCAGACTTGTACGTTAAACTGTTAGCCCTTTTGGCCCTTTCTGAGATATGGCCAGGTCTTCTCCCAGGATACACTCTAAGCCCTTTGATCACAGAGGCAGTGCCTTTGTCTTTCCACTCTTTGCAGTGCTTAGCACATAAAACACAAATTGGATGAAGAAAGACTTGACTGAAATGGTAGTTGAAGAGTAAACATGACAGTTGGATAACTTCTAGTTCCCAGCCCTAAAATTGCCTAAGTATCTCTGATGAAAAAATTGCAATGCATATTCGTATTTGTAAATGCATGGCACAGAAAGTGGATAAATAAGAATCTGTGCTCAAGTGATTTGTCCCTTATAAGAAAATCTTTACAGATAAAAAAACTGCATTTAAAAATTCCTAATAGTTATTATGGGCTCTGTTCCTTCTGCAAGTTAGGTAATGCTAACGTTACGATGGATAATACACTAAGATATAAACATCTATTTTTTGTCTAAATGGGGCTGCTAATCTTCCATCAGAAGTGTTTATTTTTCTCCATTTCTTTTTTCTAAATATTGTAGTGCCTCTCCATAGAAGACAGATTATTTCTCTTGAGCATTGTAAACTTAGATCTCTGCCTTCTTAGATGCATTTTCATCAAAGTATTTTTCCATGACTTTTATGGCAATGATGTGCAGGCAGGGAAAGAACACCAACAGTCACTTGTTGCCTGCTAAGGGCCAGATATTGCGTTAAGTCCTTCTCTATTTGGTGTCTCCTTGAAACTCCACGAAAAGTCCTACAAGGTATGTCCACTTTACCTATAAAGAAACCAAAGCTCAAGGATAAACTACCCTTCTTAGCATCTTGCACCAAATACATACCAGAGCCAAGGTTCAAACAAGGCTCAGTTTATTTTGAACCCCATACTCTTTCTACTGCATCATGCTAAAATTTTTACAAACATTTGTACAAAATAAGAAAAAAAGCCTGAAAATAGCTGGGCGTGGTGGTGCACGCCTGTAATCCCAGCACTCGGGAGGCTGAGGAAGGAGGATCGTTGCAAGTTCAAGACCAGCCTGGGCTACAAAGTGAGCTCAAGGCCAGCCTGAACTGCATAGTGAGACTCTGTCTCCAAAAAAAAAGAAAAAAAAAAGCCAGAAATATTGTACTCCATCTTGCCTAGAAGTGGGTAGAAAGTAGTAAGGAATGACCATAACAATATATATATCTAAATGATGAGAGAAGAAAAGAAAAGAAAAAAAAGAAAAGAAAAGAAAAGAAAAGAAAAGAAAAGAAAAAAGGAAAAACAACTAATAGGTTTATTTACAATGATGTGAATTATCCAAACCCAGAAAATGCCCTTTTTTTTTTGTCTTTTTTGAGACAGAGTCTTGCTATGCAGTTCAGGCTGGCCTTGAGCTCACTTTGCAACGATCCTCCTGTCTCACTCTCCCAAGTGCTGGGATTACAGGCATGTGCCACCACGCCCAGCTTGAAAATGCCTTTTTTAAAAAAACAGACTACATTATTGAATTTTTTAGTACAAGGATGTTATCTTTTTTTTTTTTCCCCCGGTACCGGGAATTGAACTCATGACATTGCACTTGCCAGGCAGGTGCTTTTGCCCCTGAGCTAAATCCCTAGCCCTGAGGGTGTTATCTTTTAAACAACAACAAAAGCAGGCTTTGTAATATCTTTGAATTTTTTAAGTGTTATGGTTTACATCTAACATGTGCCCCCAAAGTATCACAGTGGAAACTGGGGCCTGATCAGAGAAAGAGGATCACTGCCTGTGACTTGGAGGAGTGTATTCTCGTCCCTGGCTCCTCCTGTCTCTGCTTCCTGGCCTCATTCATGGAATGAGCAGCTGTCCTCTGCCAGGCCTTTCCACCCTGTCATTGACACCAGTGACTTTGGACTGAAGCCACTGGGAACCATGAGACAAATAAACCTGTCCTTTAAGTTGCAGGTGTTTGGTATTTTATTCCAGTGACAGGAAAGTCACTAATGTAAAAGGCTAATACTGCAATGTTTAGAATTTCTGAAGCTTTCCAATGAAACGAGACTTTGAAGGTAGGCAATTGGTGTGCGCTCTGGAAAAAATTTTGTGATCTAATAGCATGGATATCAAACTTCTAATAGAAACAGTAGGTCCCAGTCAATGGTAAGCTGGTCTTTACTTCAAGGGAAGGCAATAGTTATATACATGTAGGGAAGGAAATAGTTATATTACATGTAGCTCAGTGCAATACTGAGATGAACAATATTTCAAAATTCCCAGATTTTTTTCCATATTAAGAAGGTAGAGGGAAGCCGGGTGTGGTGGCGCACGCTTGTAATCCCAGCACTTGGGAGGGTGAGGCAGGAGGATCGTCACAAGTTTGAGGCCAGCCTGGGCTATGAAGTGAGCTCAAGGCCAGGCTGAACTGCATAGTGAGACCCTGTCTCAAAAACAAACAAATAAAAAAAGGAGGTAGAGGGAGAAGAGAACTGACACTTATTATATACTATAATCTGCTTTAACAAGATGTCTGGGTTTACTGGTCAGTATTTTATACAGGGGCAAGTAGGGTTCAGGTGTCCCTCACTTGCAATTCCCACTACTATACTCCTTTGCACTGTGAAAATTTGTCAAGCAAAATATAATCATATTCATAACTTTTGTTGGCCTCTTCTTTAGCCTTGCAGCTAGAAACTTCCTATGGATTGAGTGGTGTGACTTCCATATAGATTTAGAGGAAACCTGCATTTTCAGTAGTTTTGGAAAGTTTAGGCTTGTACAGACAGGTCTGATAATAGTTTCAAATGTCGTTAGACAGCACAGAGTTTTTTGTTTGTTTGTTTGTTTTGTTTTGTTTGTTTTTGTTCCAGTACCAGGTATCGAACTCATGACCTTGTGCTTGCCAGGCAGGTGCTTTGCTGCTGAGCTAAATCCCCAGCCCCAACAGCACTGAGTTTTTTATCTATGCTGTCTTTTTTTAGTAGTGGTATTTGGGTATGATTATATCTAACACAGACACAAATATTCAATTTGACAAGTTTTCACATTAGGTATACACTTATGATATCTTTTAGACATTTGCATCTTTCCTATTCTATCTGGGCTGGTGGGACCCTTCTGATCAGAGGGCGGACACATGAATGATCTAGGTTGAGCCAATCAGACTTTTCCCTTGGGATTCTCTAAATGGCCTTCCCCTTGAATTGGGAACTGTAGTAGCCATCTTTTTGTTACTGTGACAAAAATACCTGAGATAATAAGCTTAAAAGGAAGAAAGGTTATTTTGGCTTATAGTTTCTGAGGTGTTAGTCCATGGTCGCTTGGCCCTGTGGCTGTAGGCCTGAGGCAACACAATACTTCATAGCAGGAATATGTGGCAGAGAAGTTCTGCTCATCCTATGGCTGCTGGGAAGTAAAGAGGGATGAGAACTTGAGTCCCAGTGTTCCCTTTAGCGGCACGCTCACAGTGACCTAACTTCCTCTCAGTAAGCTCCGCCCCTTAAAGGATCCTCCAACTCCCAACAGCACCACAGGCTGAAGAACAAACCTTCAACGCGTGGGCCTTTGGGCAACAAACACCCCAACCATGTGGGAACTAAGAGTATGATTTTAGACCTGTCAGGGAACTGGTAAAGAATGAGGTTGGCACACAGACTGCAGTCCAGAAGACACACAGAGCAACCATGTTCTGAGGCAGACTTCCTGGATCTAGCCGATGTTAAAACCCACTCACCTCTGGTTTTTCGGCGTTTTAACGAAGTGGAGTATGCTGCATCTGCTGTCCTACTGATGGTAAGGGCATTTTTTGTTTGTTTGTTTGCAGGAGAAACCATTCTTCCCAGACTCTCAGCACACGTGATTCAGGTAAAAGGGTAAAGAACAAGTTCAGGCCCTCGCCAACTGTTCAGCTTCGTGGGCCACGATACCATCAGTAACTGAGCTAATTAGAGCTACGGTTTGTGCTACTGGGGATATTGCTCCTGCTTTTCTTTGAGATCGGAACCGGGAAGAACAGAATTGCAAATATTGCAGCCATCTCTTGGCCTAGGGGGTGGATGACCCAAGGGTGCCAAAGGCTGCAGGAGAGAAAGCAGGTCATGATGAAGTCATGTGGGCTGTTGGCTAAGATGTTGCTGATGCCTACACTACCCCTGACCTTTTCAGTTATGTAGACAACAAAATTCCCTTTCAGTGTAAGTTATTGGTGCTGCTGTTCAGGTCTTTACAACGGAAAATTCGCAATGCAGTGTATTCCATTCATTATCTCATTTAATTCATACAACCTGACAGGGAGATGATAAACCTTAGCCTACATATATATATATATATATATATATCTATATATATATATATATATATACATATATAGGGAAATTCTCAGTTAAGTAACCTACCAACATCTCACCGTGGCAAGGCTGGAATTCCTATCTAATCCAAAGGATTGCAAAACCTAATTACTGTGTAATAGTGCTTCAGGGCTACAACTCTGACTTGCTTGGCCTTATGTTTTTTTCTATTCTTTTTTCTTTTCTTTTTTTGAGACAGGGTCTCACTATGCAATTCAGGCTGGCCTTGAACTCACTTTGTAGCCCACACTCATCTTGAACTTGCAATGATACTCCTGCCTCAGCCTTCCGAGTACTGTGATTACAGGTGTGCACCATCATGCCTGGCTTATTCTTTTTTCTTTTTATTGTTTGTTTGTTTTTGGTTTTTCTCCGGTACCAGGAACCGAACTCACGACCTTGCGCTTGCCAGGCAGGCGCTTTTTGCCGCTGAGCTAAATCCCCAGCCCCTCTTTTTTCTATTATGTGAAGTTTAGCATTATTAACATTTGCAGCTTCTTTATTGCTAAGATAAAATTATGTTTACAAAGCTTAGTTCTTCTCTTGCTTTGCCTTGTTTCTTACCATTCTTATTCTTTCTCTTCTTACCCATCTCTTTATTTTTCCATTTTTCTAGTGTTGGAATACCAGATATTTGCTCTAGTCTCCTCGTAAGTCAAATCAGCTCTAAAATGGTCCTGTGGGTCAGTGTTGGCTTGGGCAAAGCAAAGTTTGTTCACTGAAAACTTCCCCTTCTGCCTGATAACTAAAGAGAAGACTATAAATCAGTCTGATCACCTGACCTGAAGGCAAATCATTAGGCCAGATTTCTTTTTTCTTTTTGTTCCTTTTTTTTTGTCTTTTTGAGACAGGGTCTCGCTGTGCAGTTCAGTCTGGCCCTGAGCTCACTTTGTAGCCCAGGCTGGCCTCGAACTCTCAGCGATCCTCCTGCCTCAGCCTCCCGAGTGCTGGGATTACAGGCATGCGCCACCACGCCCTGCTCTACTAGGCCAGATTTCAAAGATGACAAACATGAGGCCACTGCTACTCCCTCTCTTCTTTCAATTTGTAAAAGAATGAAGGGAGGGGAGGTCAGTGTTTATTGATCATTTGCCTCTGGGAATATGGCCAATTGCCATGTTCTTGTTAACATGCCTAACCAGGGAAAACGTCCAGCAACTGCCCCAGATTATAGATATCAACAATGTACTTTATTTTTT
>NW_004955405.1:32659390-32664073 GCF_000276665.1 Chinchilla lanigera | reverse complement strand
CCTTGTGCTTGCCAGGCAGGTGCAGTGCTTGTGCCACTGAGCTATATCACCAGCCCAACAACATATTTTAAAAAGGAAGAAATTTGTTAAATCTTGAAAGATTGCTTCATTTTTCAGAAAGCTCAAATAAGCTTCAAATATATTCTATTTTATTAAGAGTCCACTTGTTTTATCTGAGTAGAAAGAGCAACAGTCAGCCAGGCATGGTGGTACACATCTATAATTCCAGTGCTCAAGAAGCTGAGGCAGAAGGATCATTATGAGTTTGTGGTCAGCCTGGGCTACAAAGTGAGTTCAGGATCAGTGTAAATTACGCATCGAGACTCTGTCCTCTCGTTCCCATCCCCCCAAAAAAAGAACAGCAATCTAATTAAGGGAAGTTTAATCCTTCCTTAGTCTCTTTTTTTTCCTTCCTTAGTCTCTTGGTAAAGCCTTATATGGAGCCTTACTAGAAATCTGGAGGCGAATGTTCCCTAAGCACTTGTCAGCATTACAGAACAATTTCATTTTAAAACAAAGTTTTTAAAAATTATATCCTCCTTAACTGCCAAGCCTGTGTTTGGTTGCTCGATTCCGTTTTCCTCATAAGGACACATGACATCACAGTCTAGAAAACTTTTTATAACGCTTGTTGGCCTGGAACAAACATTTCAGTTGTTATCAATCCTCTAGAATTGAATATAGTACTTCAAATTTGAAATTTTACATGAAATAGGGATTCCCTCCCCAAATCCTTAACTTGTACGTCCATGGAGATATTCTGGTAATGATTTTAAGTAGATCTGTAAACACTCTACAGTGAAACTTTAAGAAGTTGTCTACAAGTATGTCATTCCACAGGGGTATGCAGCTGTTTTGTAGGTGTTAGGGATGGGACAAAATATATTTAAAATAAATTTTAGGGTGAAGCTGACAGTTTGTTTTCAAAGCAGGTTTAAAAATATTCTTGGACAAGACTTTTCTCACCTATAGTTTCATTTTTACCAAATATAAAATTATTTTGCTCAAGTGATTTTACGTAGAAGATAGTTTATTGCTACCCTTAGCTTTATTTGCTTCACTCTTACTGCAAAAAACAAAACAAGGAGTGGGGCAGTGATGTATCTCAGCGGCACAATGCCTGCCTGGCAAGCTTGAGGTCATGGGTTCAATTACCAGTACCAAAAAAAAACACAGCAAAAAGCTAAAGCAAAAATAAAACAGATTTTTTTTTTTCTTTATGATCCAGTCTAACAAAATAGGCAATGGATCTAGACAAAAGGCATTTTCCCAATTTGGCCAGATAACTAATTTCTTCAGAAATTTTAAACAATTCAGGCATTCAGATATGTTTTGAAGGTCATTAAACTTTGGACATTAAACTTTGAAATGTATCTTCAAATTTGCTTTGTAAGTAGATAACGGTTATGGGTTGCTGCTACGGGGAGCAGTGATTCTCAACCCTGGTTCTGCAGTAGGCTGGTAGAGGCCTTGGTAGTGCAGCCTGTTGGGCTTTATCCTCTGTTTCTTGTCTGGGGCAGCACCCGGTAAAATGATTTCTTAGGAAACTTCCTGGTGACTCTCAGACAACAGTTTGAGAACCACTCATGTATAACAACTGAAGACCAACATGTTTCTTTTCTATGTCTTATCTGAATATGTTTCATATTTGTTTCCCAGGCACTGTCACACTCAGAGTATGAATCACGGCGAAAACTTTCTGTCTCCATCTCCTTTTACTCACTCTGTGAAAAGTTTAATGACCTTCAAATTCTCTCCTTGATATTTTTATATGTTCCCTAAAATGATATGGTTATGCTATGGTGAAAACATTTGGGGATGCACTGATGTCACTGGGAAGGGAATTGCTTTTCATCACAGAGCTTCTCAGAGCTCTAAATATGTATGTCGAGACTTTCCCAAAGGGAGATAAAATATGTAGTGTTTCCCAAGTGGATCTGAACTTGGAATTCTTCCTCAATCCCTCTTCTCTACACGCACTAGGGAATGTGTATTAAGCACAATTTGGGGACTACTCTAAATAAATACCTTTGTATTTTAACTTTTTCTTCACAATGGAAAAAGCACCTATACTGCAACCTAGCTATAAGACCAATCAAGGGCCAGGGATATAGCTCAGTGGCACAAGTGCTTGCCTGGCAAGCACAAGGTCCTGAGTTTCATTCCCAGTACTGCCCCCCAACAAAAAGAAAACTACAAGGTATAAGACCAATCGACATGCTCAACATATTATGTGTGAATTTAAAATCAATTTAGAAAACTAATTAATTGCCCCCATCCATTGATTTTTGTGTGACTTCTTTTTTTTTTTTTGTCTTTTTGAGACAGGGTCTCCCTATACAGTTCAGGCTGGTCTTAAAGCTCACTTTGTAGCTCAAGCTGGCCTCAAATTCGAAACAATCCTCCTGCCTCAGCCTCCCCAGTGCTGGGATTACAGGTGTGCACCATCACACCCAGCTTTTCTTCTTTTTTTATACTAGGAATCAAACTCAGGACTTTGTGCTTGCCAGGCAGGTGCTACAACACTGAGCTCTCTGCCCAGCCCTGTACGACCTTTTCTTGATAAAATAATTTACTGAGTGATACAAAGATCCCATGGCTTTACCCCCTGCTAATCAGGCCTTTCCTGCTATTACTTTCTAAAATAACCCCGCGGACCTCCCTACTTCCTTTTCCACTACAGTTTCATTGTCTTCAAAATACCTCCCACTGATTGTGGATTCTTACCAATTTCTTAAGTAATTTACATGTCTATTGCCTGTTTTCACCATTAAAACAGTTCCATAGTGGCAATACCTGGTCCATCTTATTCACATCTACTTCTTCAACACCAACAGAATGCCTGGCACATGATGTACAATGAGTATTTTTTTTTTTTTTTTTTGGTACTGGGAATCGAACTCAGGACCTTGAGCTTGCCAAGGTAGGTGCTTGTGCCTCTGAGCTATATCTCCAGCCCTTGTATTTTCTTATTGAGAGAACAAATAGGTCAATAAAATAATCATCTACATTCTGATGATCAAATCTCTACTACAGTAGGGAGCAGAGAGGCTGCTCTTTAGCAATTTTGGATGAGGCAGTTTGAACAGCACGTTTGTTTCTAATGGAGTAATTCCAGTCTAATGGTATGAGGGTAAGATGATCAATGCTGAGACTCAGAATACAATGTTGTAGACTCTGTTTTGGTGATTTCGAATGTTTGCTAAGAGATTAAAAAAAAGATAAGTAGGTAAAAATGCTTGGTGTATAAGTAGATCATGGGAAACATTTTTGTAACTTAAAGAGAACTCTCAAACTTATGCCATATTATATATTTCTTCGGTTTGAACGAATCTAAAAAATGCCAAGTTTTTTTTTTAAAGCACAGTTATTCTAAATGAAAGTTTGTTATATATGTTTCCATTCTTCCAGGGTAAACAGGTGTTACGTACATGCCGTAGAGCATAACCGTAGTTACTGTAAGGTTCTGGTATGGGAGGCATGGGAGCCTGACTAAGTATGATCTTTGGATATTAAAATAGATGCATTCAGCTTTGCCCAGCAAAGTAAGAGAAAGAAGTCAACGCAGAGTATTTTCAAGGGAAAAGGACTCATGGAAGACAACCGTTGGAAGTCCTCAGAACATAAACGGACTTGAAACTGCACAGTGCATACACCTGTAATCCCATCACTGTGGGAGGCTGAGGCAGGAGGACTGAAAAGTCAAGCCCAGTCTTCGCCACTGGCAGACTTAGTGAGAGTCCCCCGCTTGCCTCCGCCCCCCGCCCTGCTTCCGGGTGATAAAATGGAAAAACATTTTATATCTCACTTCACAGGTCTTTCATGTGGTTAACATTTTTTTTTCTCGTTTAGGCTGTCTATATCCGGTTCCTATTTTCTTCTTTCAATGTTCTTATTACAGTATCTTTTTCTGGGGGCTTCAGTTTGCTTTTACTGTATGCTTTTATGCTTATTTGTGGGTGGAGGGGAAGTGGGTCAGTATTCCTTTAGTTTGTCTTCACTTTCACTCTGCTGTCCGTTCCTGAACTAGCTGTTAGCCTCTGGGAAAGAAGAAAGTAAAAACATTTACAGAAACTGGGCCACCCTCTTGCGGCCTGCCTCCTCCAAGAAAACAAAACCTAACCAACTGCAACAGTAGTCCTTATGTTCTGCAAGCAACTCCAATTTCCCTTCTCACAACGCTCAGGCCCTTTGTGGTTTGTTCGTCTTTTACATTGTTATCTTTCACTGCAGCTAGACCCTCTGTCCTTTAACGACCTAGCATATTACGAAGACTATAAGACTACAAAAAAGCGCTGTAGTTTAAATCAGTACATGCCACGTACAGGAACGACAGCTAAACCAGCACCCGCCCACTCACAAGGGAGAACAGATGCGGCGCTCAGCCTGCAGCTGTGTGGGTCTTTTGACATCAGCACCCAAGAAAGCGGGAGGACTGTGGCATTGCCGCTCTGTGCAATAATTACTCGGATCATCCAGGAGTTTTGGTTTTGCTGGGAGAAGGATCAGGAGCTGACGAAATCCTGAATTTCTTCCCCAGTCACCGTGGACAGGTGCTGCCTCGCCTTCCCGCCCCCGGGGGTCTCCTCGCCCCTCGCGCAGCCCCCGCGGAGAGGCCGGGGAGACCCCGGCCCCCGCCTCGGGCTGGGGGTTTCCTGGGGATGCCCGGCCCCGCCCCCGCCC
>NW_004955405.1:32626301-32658206 GCF_000276665.1 Chinchilla lanigera | reverse complement strand
GTAAGCCGTGTTTGCCTTCGGCGTGGGGTGCGTTGGGCTCCGGACAGGATGCCTGAGCTGGCTCTGACCCTGAACTGCCTTGAACTCTTCTCTCTTCCTCCCACCCTTTCCTTTCTGGGATCGACAGCGTCACATGACCACCAACAATTAGCTTTTCTTCTGCAAAAATGGCAAAAGCATTTAGCTGAGATCCATGGCGCCTCTCCTTAATGTTAACACGTCCATCCAAGACCCGGTCGTGTCTTATCGCCTCTTCGCCGAATTAATTCTCGAGGTCCAGCAGCGGCAAATCTTGGCCGTTTCTAGGGTCAGCAGAGTATATCCCTCCAGCCAGACCTGTCACTTCTCGGGAAGTGCTTGACTTAAAGACCGACAATTCCTGCCTCAAATTTTACTATGTATCTTTTTGAGTCTGTCGAAGGATTTCTTTTTAAAGACGTTTGTGCAAGAAAAAAGTAGCAAATATGAATTACTGTGTCTCGAGTTTGTTAGGCATTGGGCAGAAGAAAATGAATGGGATTTGTAAGGTCTTTGATTTCTGGAGTTGACCCGAGCCTTTCTGGAAGTTAGCTATAAGGCTGAACTCAGATTGAAGGGGAGAAACTGCTCGTGGTAATATCACTGATTCGGTTTTGTTCTTTTATGAGTCTGAGCTGGCTTATTTCTTAAACCCTGAGCTGCTGCTTTTTTAATGAAGCAATTTCAGTCTTTGTAATTGTAGCGTCTGCGTACTCCCGTAAACAATGGGTCGCAACAAAAGAGAAAACTGTGGCTGTGTTTAGGGAATACGCTTTTACTTTTTATTTTTAATTTATAAGAGAGAACTGGAGTGTAATGAGTGTTACCCTTTCCTCTGGTAAGCCATGTCGTAGGCCAGAAGCACGAAGAGGGTGAATGTTGTGCGCCCCGCCAAAAAAAACTGCTGTCTATGAATTTAAGCTGTTTTAAAATTACTGTGTAAATATAATTTATTACTTTTACAATGAAAATGAAAACATAACTGCAGTGTGAATGGGAAGAAAATAGCAGTACAGCCTGTCTGATGTAGGAACATTGATGTTGGTTTCACCGAGAATAGTACTGTTTTGCTGCTGGTTGCCATTGAAGTGTTAACACGGTAGAAATGAAGAGATTTCAGTGTAGGGACCACTCTCTGATTTTCGAGACTCCCTGTCCCAGCCCACTACTTAAAACATTTTAGAGACCTTTGTGAAATTCATAGGTTGTTTTAGATAATGTCTATCAAAGGGCCATGTGGAGGGTACATTTTTTTTTTTTTTAACTATCTCTATTAGTGTCAGTTTAGAACATCAAGATGTGTCACTGGAAGGCAGTCTCTCCCAAAACAAGAACAAAAACACAAAGGTTTCTGGATGGCGGGACTTCCTGGTGATGAAAAAATGTTTTCCTCCTGTGTTACAGTTTTTATACTACTTTTACAATAAGGGAAAAAGTAAATGTAGAACTAGGTCTTGTTAATATCTTAATAGGCCCATTACTGAGAGAAGATTTAATAAAATGTGCAGTGTATTCCCATGCTTGGATTTAGGTCCACAAAATAATTTTTAGTGTTTGATATTTAAAATTATGTAGCCTGTCAGAGGTACTCTGGTAACTAGAAGGATAAAAGAGACCCATAGTAAGGAAAGATGGAATGGAGTAAATAGGTTCAATGTGTATGGTAGCTTTGTACACCTGCTTTCTTTGTAATAACTCATTTTACAACAACATTTAAATTCCGTTTGTTCTGTAGCATAGGGTAGTTGTGTTGACTAAGCAGATTTTGATGCATGTCTGTCAGTGTGTTTAATTATCAAATAATGCTTCAGTCCCACAATTGTAATGGGAAGAGATGGCATATAAAATCATTTGCTTTGTCTGTCAGGGCTTGTTTTTCCTCTTACTTCCAGTAGTACAGTTTCCGTCACTTCCTTCATTGGTCAGATAGTACTAAATGAGAAACAGTTCAAACATTTTATTGTGAACAGTAGAGGTGAAGAAGCTATTCAAAAGTGAAGCGGATGTCTCGATATTAAAAGTTACCTGTGAATACACATTTTTTTGCCCATTTTCTTTGTTATTTTCTTATAGTGTTGAATGTAAGGTATATTTTGCCTTTTGAATCTTTATTGCTGTTTGATAATTTTTATAAAATTATTGCATCATGGCCTGGCATTCTTCTACATAGCTTTTATCCTTTCATTGTCGATAATTACTTAATGAATTGATTGGTGTATAGGAAAAAAAAAAGCCATTGTATGTTAAATCCAGCCTATAAAAATATTCTCTAGGGTGTTTATTTCACAGATTGTCTCTCCTTTCACACATGGAAAGGAAGAATAATTTTAGGTCCTTCCGAATTTTAAATGGTAATCTTTGCTTACATTTTAAAATGGAAAATAAAATGCATTTTATAAAGTGATTATAGCATTTTGCATTTAAATACTGAAGGTAAGCAGTCAGCATATGGTATTTACAATTGCTTTATATTCCATTTATGAAGTTAAAAGACTGCTTATGTTAGAAAACTTACTGTAGCAAGGTACCTTTCAACCTGTAATGTTGCCAGTTTTTTTGAACTAGTGGAGGTAGGGCCAAGTAGACTAAATTTTAAGAATTCCTATTGTCATTAGTCGATTCTTCATCATTGTTTTGCAGTATGTATAGCTAGTTGACATTTACTTTTGATATTTGCACAGTACTGACCTGGAAAGAGAAATTGCCAAGGACCATAAAAATGTATTGAGTGTGACTTCACAATAAAACAAAACATTGAGTGTAGCTTTCTGTTCCTGTTTTGCTCTGCTGTTGGCCATTTGGGAAATCAGTAGACACCCACCAGTAAATCTAATAATCCTGTGTTCTGCTGTAGCGAATGCTGTATTTGAGGAGGTAGATTTGGAGGTTCTTGGCATATTGGGATGATGTGAAAATTATCTTATTTTCCAAAGTCTCATTGTAAAAATATTTTTTGATATAACATCTTGGTCTAGTTGGGCTACCACAAAAAAAATACGGTACACTGGTTGGCCTGAGGAAGAAAGAAATGTATTTTCTCACTGTTCCTTGAGTCCAGAAGTCTGAGATGAGGGTGCCAGTTTGGTTGAGATCTGGGGAGAGCCCTCCTCTTGGTTTGCACATGCTTGCCTGTTGACTCTAGTCTCCCGGCCTTTCCTCTGGTGTGTGCAGGCGGAGGGGAAGAATGAAAGAGAGGGATGGAAAGGGAGGAAAAGAGAGACCTTTGTCTCTTTGCCTTTTAAAGACATTAATCTCATGAGGAGCCCCCCCATGCTACTAAAACTAAGCCCAGTTACCTCCCAAAGGCCCACCTCTAATAACCATCACAGCGGGAGGTTAGGAATGCGACATAAGTTTGTGTGGGGGGTGCTCAGACATTTAATGCATAGTATAAAGTATGTGACAGAAGTTACCATAAATTATCTCTTACGATAGGCCAGTGGTGGGGAGCCCACAACATGAGTGTCTCAGTGAGCTGTGTATATCACTGAAAATGTTCACCATCACTGCCTGAGATTCCAGTTTAAGCATTCAAATCACGATACCACAATACCGCCACAGGGATTGGAATGCTAAATGTCCATTGTTAGTGTCATTAGGAAAACTTGTCAAAATTAAATTTAAACTCCATTGGATAGTTTTTAATATATTAAAAAAATTGTACAAAATGTATAAGATAGGACATGTTATCACTCAGTGAATCCTGAGCAAGTTGTTTGTTTTAGATTTTCATTGCTGTGTCCAAATACCTGAGAAAAAGGAGGACATGCTTATTTTGGCTAATGGTTTCAGTCAGTGGCTAATCAATGGCCATTCAGTCAGTGGCCAGCTCCTGCTCCACAGCAGACACAAGAACGTGGCAGAGGAAAGCTGTTCACCTCTTGGCAACCAGAGAGGCCACTGGGAGCCAGTGATCTACTTCCTCCAGCTCGGCCCCACCTCCTGCTAGCTCATTCAGCTGCGGACTCATCAGCAGATTCATTGTTAATTAGCTGGTGTCCTCAGTACTTGAATCTCGGGTGGTGGCATGTCATATTTAAACGTAACTGTCAAAAAATATTTAAGATATTTTTATTTATTTATTTATTTTGGTCTCTTTTGAGGCAGGGTCTCACTATGCAGTTCGGGCTGGCCTTGAGCTCACTTTGTAGCCCAGGCTGGTCTTGAACTCACAGCAGTTCTCCTGCCTCGATTCCCAAGTGCTGGGATTATAGGCATGCACTGCCACGCCCAGCCCTTTTTTTTTTTTTTTTTTTAAGATATTTTTAGATTTATTTCCAGTCATGGGATTATCATAGTTCTTTGTGCGTAAAATGAAATGAGTATGGATGCTGAGAAGCAAAAACAAAACCAAAAAGCCTTGGCATAGTGGTACAAGTACATTCTTTTTATTTACTCAGTTGCCTTTACGTGTTCAAAATTCACTTCTATTATTTGCACATATACCATCGGTGGGAAGACCGTTCAGATGCATGATGGCGTACAGGGTGCTCTAGTATTGGGTGAAATTTCTGCCTTAACGTAGATAAACTTTAGATACACAAATACTAGTTGACATTTGGTTTCAGTATTACTTATTCTAAGTAAGGTGAAAATTTGAACTTACGATTTTATTCCTATGTGCCTGTATACCACTGAAGAAGAGAAATGTGAGACCAAAGTGTACATTGTTTATAATAACTTTTTATGTTAAAAACTGCCCTGTGGCATAAAAATGGCAGTTTTTTGTATATAACTGTCCTTAAGTGAGAGCTACCTTGTCTTGTAATTTTGTTTTTTTTTTTTTTTTGGTTTAGTATTTACTCTTCAGAAATGAATCTTTTTTGTTGTTGTTAGCATTTGAATTGTTTAGCTCTTTCTACTGTGGAAGTTTCTCTAAAAAATAAACCTAATGTTTTTAACAGAGAAGTCTTGTTTCCTGTGTTGTTTGCTCCTTCCTAGTTTTGCTCCCATACCTCTTACAGGTAAAAGTTTCCTTTAGCATCCTATTCACACTGTGCTTCCTGTGCTGCTTTTTGCAAATATAAACACATACATATTTTATTCAGGAGATTTTCTCTGTGTCTTCCTCCCCCCTCCCATCCCCCTGCTTTTATTCCTTCCCCCAGTACTGGTCAGGCCTCAGTGCTGAGTTATGTTCTCAGCTATCCCAGCACCACCTTTTCTTCTTCTTTTTTTTTCTTAAGATAGGGTCTTGCTAAATTTTCCAGGCTGAGCTCAAACTTGGGATCTTTTGCCTTCATCTCGTAGAGTCCTGGGCTTACGGGCGTGTGTCACCATGCTTGGCTAGAAAGATCTTTCTTTTTGATAGTTACATAGAATTTCATTGTGTGGAATCCCAGAAAAAAAGGGGGAGGGGAGAAGTGAGGGGGAGGGAGAGAGGGAGAGAGAGAGAGAATATGAGAATATGAGAATAAAAAGTGCTCTGGGATGTAGCTAAGTGCAGAGGCCCTGCAGAGGCTCCAGTATTGCAAAAAGTAAGTAAATACACTTGAAAAATTTCATTATGTGGATATAGTATAGTTTAGTTGTTTAATCCTAGTGGACTGTGGATTGTTTTCTGTCTTTTCCTCTACAGTGGCAAGTGACTATCCATCTGTCTATAAAATTTGTACCTGTACAAGTGAATGTGTGGTTCAGATTCTGAAAGGAGTGTCTCTAGGTCATGTATTTCCTTGCTGTGTCAACTGAGAGGGCCCAGAAGCAAAAACACCTCCGCAGCAGTAATCGTACCTAGTATCCAGATTTTAGTTTCCGGTGGCATTCCCTGATTAAAGGAGCCACGCTGTTTTTGAGAAGTGATCAATTCTAGGACGGGGGCAGGAAATAAAAATAGAAGATGGGCCTGGAGCATCATGTAATGTTGGAGTGTAAGACTATTCAAACAAAAACAATGAGTGGGCCGTGTTGGAGGGATACAGCCAACGGAAAGAACTCCCAGTGCCCAATACTGGAAAAATATAGGTAACAAAATGAAATAGTACTGGGTTGTAATCCAAATTATACAATAATATCCATGGGTTCGTATTCATATAAATAATTGACTAAATACATAAATGGTGAAGAACAGAAAAATCTGTGCAGAGGATTACTAAATAATTTATGTAGACACACAGTCCTCAGTGAAGCATCACATACCTCCTTGCTCCTGAAGTGTAGGCTACACAGTCACTTCTTTTCAAAAGGTATAGTTGGAAAATTGAGAAAAGAAAAACTTGACACAGAAGAAACCTGACAGCTACTACCTTAGTAATGTGATCAAAGTGACCATCAGTCATAAGTCATGCTGCAAGTATGATGGGATGAGAAAGGTGCTTCACCTCTATGGCCTTCCTCCCGCCACAGCGTAACCCAGCCTGGTCACGAGGAAGTATCCGATAAATCCCAACTGAGGAGTTTTCTATAAACTGCTTGCCTGGTACTCCTCAAAACTATCCAGGTCGTCAAAAACGGGAAAGTCAGGGAGACTCACAGCCGGAGGAAGCTGTGAAGACCTGATCATTACAGTGTAATGTGAACGGGATAGACTCTTGGAACAGCAAGCGCATGAGGGTACAAACTAAGGAAATGTAAATAAAATATGTACTTTAGTTAGTAATGCTGTGTCTGCATTGTTTTATTAATTGCGGCAAATTGCCACACTAATGTCAGCTCTTAAGAGCAGAAACGATGTAATACAGGGAAACTCTGTTTCTGTTTTTTTGTAAATCTAAAACTAGATTTTTGCAACTCTAAAATGTTATTTTGGGCTGAGGATACAGCTCAGCAGCATAAGTGCCTGCATGGCAAGTGCAAAGTCCTGAGTTCGATTGCTGGTACCCCCCAAAACCCAAAACAACAAGAACAAAAACACGTTATTTCAGAAAAAGATAAATGCCCTGATAGTCCTGGCAGGTATTGCTGAATTGCCAATTTGTACTACTACCTGAACATATGGAAGGCCCATTTCCCCAAACCCTCACCAGTTGAACGTGTTGTCAGACTTCAGAAATTTTACCAGTTTGGTAAATGAGAATTAGTGTCATTCATGCTGTTGTGTTTCTCACTTTATCAGTGCTGGATATTTTCTAATATGTTTAAAGGACATTTCGCTTTTTCTCCCTTCAACAAACTCACATAAAATTAGGTCATAGATCTTCTTGGTTTCAGGAGTTCCTTTATAGAGAGATTAGCCCTTTATATGTGATATGCATTGCAATTTTTTATATTGTGTTTTTGTGTGTGTTTACAAAACTTAGTTTTTATGCAGAACTTTTTACATTTATATGGGGCTATAATTTTTCCTTTCATGTTTCTGCACTTGGAAATAGAATTCTTCATTACAGTAAGGTAGTAAGGGAGTTCGTCCAAATCTTTCAGTGCACGTCGTTACCTTTTTCACATTTAGATCTTAAAATCTGAATACTTCAGTTCCTCCTAGTCTTTGAGGTTTTTAAATGCTTAACCTTTTCTTTCAAACTTTCTACATAGGGATGTCTGTGGTCTTTTAGGTTGATTTATAGTAAAAGAAATACTTATGCATTTACTCTTGGTGTAAGTTGGGCTTTTTTTTTTGAGACAGGGTCTCGCTATGCAGTTCAGGCTGGTCTTGAACTCACTGTAGCCCAGGCTGGCCTCGAACTCACAACAGTCCTCCTGCCTCAGCCTGCTGAGTGCTGGGATTATAGTTGTGAGCCACCATGCCCAGCTCTTTCACTGTTAAATTGTGATGTATTTCGTAGTATATATTACAAATTCTTGCTTAGGTTATTAATCTGTAATCTGTTTCTCAACTTCCTTAGATATTATGACCTCTCTGATATTGGTAATCTCTTTATTTGGTATTTAGAAATTTGATGAATCAGTCTTTTTTTCTTTTGTCTGTACTGGGGATCGAGAGATTGAACCTAGGGCCTTTGCAGCAAGCAACATTCCCAGCATACCCTCACTTTTTCAAATGTTGAGACAGATTGTTAAATTGCCCAGATTGTGTTTGAATTTGCAGTCCTCCTGCCTTGGGTTCCTAGAGTGCTGTTGACGTAGGACCTTCACATGATATAAGGAAGATATTGTAACACCCAATCTGCTAGATGTCTGATACACCAAGTTCATGTTCCTCAAAATTGAGGAAGTATTTCTAAGGAACAGCAGAGGTAGCAGTGGGGAATTTTACTGAGGGAAAGACAGCTCCTGAGAGACAGGAAGGGGCCCGAGTGGGTTGCCTACAAGCCCGCTTCTCAAAGGACGTTTTACAGAGCAAAATCACAAGGTTGGTACAATGTGGGACAAGACTGTGATCAGCCAATCAGATAGATATAGCTGCTTGGATAATGTTGATCCAGTGGAGAAGCAAGTCACATAGCAAGTATACGTGGAAAGAACAAGGACCTTTTTTTGGAAGAGATGAGTGAGGAGGGGTCCTGGTCACCCCCCTGGATGACTGATGTCTAGGTAAACTTCATTGGCCCAGGTGATATCAGTTATAGTATATTGCTTATCCCTTGGGGAGGCATGCAGGCCTGGTCACTCCATGTTTATCTTGAGGCCTGGCCTTCAGTGGATGCTCCTCCAGCCATGGTTGTAATGTATTTTCATCCTCTCACTGCCTCCCTTGAGGGCCTACCCTATAATATTTCTACCTAATGTAGCAGTCTGTATAATACTGGGGTTACAGGTATGTGTCAACACGCCCAGCTTGCTGAATTCTTTTTTATTTTATTTTATTTTTTGCAGTACTGAGCATTGGACTCAGGGCCTTTGCATTGAGCTATGTCCCCAGCCCTTTTTATTTTGAGACGGTCTTTCTGAGTTGCTGAAGCAGGGCTGGAACTTGTAGATATTTTGCCTCAGCCTCCCAAAGTGCTGGGATTGTGGACATGCTGTATCGTGTCCAGCTGAACTAAATTTTTAATAGACACTTCGGAGCTATCTGGGAGTGCTATGGAAAGTTGGCATCTGGAAATTACCATAAAAAATAACTTCTTGCTCATAGCGGGAAAGGAGAGTACTGTCACTTTTAGAGTGAGTGACATCTGCAAGGTGGAGTCACAAGGGATGGTGGTGTTGGTGGCAGTGAGAAGAATAGCAAAGAGGGAAGGGGCAGCAACGATGAGGTATTTATCCAGAGTTTGGCATCTGGTGTAAGGTAGGTACTGTCTCTGTGAAGCTTGATTGGAACTAGGATAAGGATTATGATATAATAGTTCAGGATTGACAGACATAGCAAGGCAAGGGTTCTGAGGTAAGATTTTCAAAGTGTCTTGGAAAGTGAACAGTCATTTACTGGTATTTATTGAAAAACGTAGTAGTCTGATGTTGGTTTATGTAGGTTTTTCGGGAAGTTCCTGAAATGAACAATGAAGTTATTTGCAACTCTTATCTGCTTCAGCAAGAATTTCCTGGAATAGTAGAGTTATTTGTTGAAGAGAGCTGAATGATAGTTAATGTAGGCCGTAGACTCATTGCAGACAGTTTCAATTCTCAGTGCCCATTCAGAACCACAATAAACTTCAAAATACACAGTAATTATAAAAAGTCTAACTCTTGGGCCTATCTACAAAGACAATGCATTTTCTTGGTGGATGGTTTGACTTTGAAATTTTTTCCCCTGAAGAATGAGGCCTAACTTTGACAATTAAGGTATCTGAAATACCCAAGTACACAATTAGATCTGAGCATGTAGCTGTATAAAAGTGTAGGACAGAGATAGAAATTTGGGAGTTACATAAATACTGTTGAAACTGTGTGCCTGGATGCGCTTGCTGAAGAAGGAAATAGAAGAACAATGCTTAAGGCTTAAGAGTTCTAGTATTTAATGGCTACACTGTGTGTGTGTGTGGCGGGGCGGGGAAGAGAGGGTTAAATAGTGGAATAAACCTGTGAAGGAGAGACCAGAGAAGTTGGAAGAAAACTAGGATATGGTTATAGAGAAGTAAAGAAAAATTTTTTAATTTCTCCCAGTAAGGGGATTGAATAAAGGGCTTTTGCACTGAACTACATCCCCAGTATTTAAAATTTTTAAAAATTATTTAGACAAAGTAGCTAAGTTGCCCAAGCTCAAACTTTCAATCCTTTTGTCTCAGTCTCTCAAACGGAAAGTGTTTTTAAGGATGATGCGAAAGTGATGAAACTCTTATAGTAGTGATGGAGAGGTGAAGATACTGGTGTGGATTGATTTGAGGAAGTTTCTGAAGGCTTCTGTTTTTCACAGCATGTGTACAAATGCATTCAATTGTGGTTTGGGGAGAGGTTATGTAACTGTGGATATAGTTTGAAGTAGACGTTGGGGAAAGCAGGGGATCAGCTCAGTTGAGAAATACAGTGGCATTGTTGATAGCAATGTTGAGGCTCCTTTCAGTTTGCTGATTGAAACTGCTCTGCTGTGACGATTCAGCAGTGCTAATGTGAATGTGCAGATGTGGAGAAAACCTTAGGTAGGTCGGGGTTGGGATGCATAAGCATACACAGTCATGCCTCAGTTAATGACAGGGACACATGCTGAGAAATGTATCATTAGGAGGGTTAGTCATTGTGCAGACATCATAGTGTGCTTACACACATCTGTATGGTGCAGATCTCACTTACTATGGCTTCGTGATGCAATCACAAGATTGCCAACAAGATGTAAGACGCTGCTACTGGTATACCATGGCATACTGTTAAATAGTAAACTGATTTTGTAAGTAGAGAGAGTACACTCTGATGATAGAAAGTGTAGTAAATACATACATCACTAACATCGTCATTTATTTTTCTCAAGTACTAAGTACTGTAAATAATTGTATGTATGGTTTTATGTGCCTGGCAGTGCAGTAGGCTTATTCATACCAGCAATGTCACCTCAGACACCTGAGTAGTGCATTGCTCTATGACATCAGGAGGTGATGGGACTTTCTGAGCTCCGTAACAGTCTTGTGGGACCAGCATTGTATGTGTGTTTGACTTGTTGACACGAGTGGTGGCACATGCCTGAATTTATGCTTTGGAATAGCATAAGTGTGTGTGCCTATTCTCGGCTTTCGGAGTGACTGACAGAGTGGCTCTGCTGTGCCGCCTCGTTTCTTTCCAGTGGGAATCGGGCATGGCTTTCTCATTGCACTTAAACAGTATTGCAGTACTGACTAGTACTCAGTGTGTCTGAACTTACTGACTCACAGGTTACTCCACTTCTGTGGAGAAGTGAATTAATTAGTTCTTCCCTCTCTCTGGTTTCCACAGGTCCTTGAGATCTTTGATGTTGCTCTGGAAGAAAGGTTTTTGGGTAAAGTTATAAAGAAAATGTCAAAGTTTGCCAAGAGGACATAGGATGCGTGCAGGAGGGGATGGGCTGTTTTTGTGGGTGGAGGAATGTGCTTGTGCAAAGCAGTGAGGCCTGAGCAAAACACCATAAGCTGAAGGGAATAGAAGCTACAGATCATTTTCTTGAGGTGATGAAACACTTGCTGGAAACATGATCTCAGATGGGCTGAGAAATAACAGGGTCAGCACAAAGACATTGTATGCCTAGGTGGGGAAAGATCTGTTGGCTCTTGTGATGAATTTTTAGTTAACAAGTTTTCTCTGTGTGTATGAAATATAAGCTCTGCAGAAAACTATTCAATCTGTTTAGTTTGATAAATTGAGAATTTTTTTTTCCTTTGGTGTTAGGAATCGAACTCACAGCCTCACACTTGCCAGGCAGGTGCTTGCGCCACGGAGCAATATCCCCAGCTGAGAATATTTTTGTAGAAATAATTTTACCAGTTTGGCTCCCCTGTTATACCAAAGTTTATTTACTCATTTTTTTGGGCTGTGACTGGGGAAGGAGGGCGTTAGTGGTGTGCAGTCATGGTGTGTGTATTTGATGTTCATAATTTGGGAGTGTAGAGTGGAGGAAATAACATTTGTTAAATGCTTACTGTGCTGGCCCAATACACACAGTCTAGTTTATGACTCACAACCTTGTGAGATAGCTGCGAATTACTTTCTTTAAAGAGGAGAGTAAGCATGGCCCGCTCCGTCATCTTCCCACTATTCCCAGTATCCAAAGGAAGAAGCCAGGATTTGAACCGAGGTTGAGCTTATTCTAAAACTTGTTGTCTGTCATGCAAAGTGGACATTCTGGGTGCTGTAAACCTTTCATCACCAGTGTCAAAGTTATATGTAATTAGCATTTCACCCCACAGGTATTAATTAACTATAGGAATATGTTACCTCTCAGCCTTTGAGGATCAAGATCGAACAGATCATGAGCAATAATGAAGCAAAGAGAATCTAGGCCCTCATAGCCAATCTTTCATTAATTAGAATCCATTTAATTCCTTTTACTGGAATTAGATAGTCAGAAGTATCCTGTTGAATTTCTTGTTAATTCAGGTGTTACTGTTTTAAAATGTTTTTCTGTGTCCTCATAGGAAACCATTAAAAATGTCGTTTGTAATGTATATGTGTGTATTTTACCATCTTTTTTTCTTTGTGTTAATCGAATCCAGTACTTTTCTGTTTGTAACTAAGTGGAGTTATTACAGTGGAACATCCTACAAATAATATTGAAAACTATTTGGAAAAAAAACCAAAGTTCTAGCTATTCAGTTTAGTCAGGTACATATTTTCCTCCTACTATTTAGATTGAAATCTTTTAACCTGGGCTTTATTACAGACCTTATAGCAAAAGTAGAGTGCACTTGTTAATTGGCCTGTTGTTACGTTCCTTCTGTGTTAGGATTGGTATGTGAGCAATTTCTGATTTTTCCACTCAGCAAGTAATGTGGAGGCTTAGGATGATCACCATGGCAAAAAAAAAAAAAAAAAGAAAAAGAAATCACAAAAAAAGCATTTCTGAGATGGTCGCTTTATGTTCTTAAGATGGACTGACTCAGCCTTAGACTCCTTTTTGGGAGTTACAGTATCTTCAGTATTAATTGGCCTTATAAGAGTGGTGCTTTTCTTAACACTCCTTCCCTTTCCACAAAGAAAAACTTTGCTGGGAGTTTGAAGAGTGCTTGCATATTTAATGTGTTGCCAAGTCTTCCACCGTTGCTGAGGAAAGTTGGCCACTATCCAGTAGAATTTGTCCTACAAATGCTTTAATAGAATGTTAGTTTTTAAAAATGTAATAAGCCTTTATTGTGCCATAAATTATAAAACGACAAAGTAGCATGTTTAGTTGTCCAGTTCAGATTTCTCTTAGAAGCAAAGGCTAGAAAGTTGTCCACATGTACATTTTTTTCTTTTAAACATAAGAACGTTCATATTTGCCCTGTGCCAAGTGTGCTAATACTCTCATGGAAACCTACACGAATATTTAGAAAGTAGGTTTTGTGAGATTTGTACTTTAAAAACATATAATAGACAATACATAATATTCATGATTGAAGATTATCTGATTATGATATACATTTAAATTATTTTTGAAAGGAATTAAAGTTTTATTCTTATAGTAGCTGTAAGAGTGTGGCCTTTTGGATTCCCGAACGCAGCTGGCGGGGGGGTGGGGGGGCAGTGGTGCACAGGGGATGCAGGGGAGAGGAGGTGGGGGTAAAGTTAAAAAAAAAGAACGTGGCCTTTGAAATAGATGAATGGTATTTTTCATACTAAAATGGGTTTCTAAAGTACTGTCTTAATTTCTTATTGTTGGAATTGAGGAGTGATTAAGAGGGTGAATGATTAGCTGGACTTCACAGGATGTCTTTATATCAGTAGGATCATCATGTGTCAGGCAAAATCTTCTCTTCATTTTGAGGTGATATACTGTAGAAACGTTTATGCTAATTAGAGGACAAAGCATAGTGTTAATTTAGAAATACAGTAGTGTGTACAAGGAGAAATAATCTACCTTGATAAAACAGTTTTTTTTTGTATATGCAAAAAGATTAAAAACAAGTTTCTGTCCTTGAAAGGATTATTCCATGGGGGTACCCAGGGATGTTTTCATTTGCGTAGCCCACTTAATCCTGGTGAGTGAATCAGTTTGTAAGACCAGATTTTAGATCTGAAAATGAGTTAAGGCCAGCATTAGTGCAGTCTGCATTTTCAGCCTCCTTAGTCTGAGAACCTCTTTCTACTCTTAACATGATTGAAGACCCTTAAGAGCTTTTGTTTACACAGATGATATCTGTCTAGATTTATTATATTATAAATGAAAACAAGTTTAGTAAGAAATTATAATAAATAAGATTTTACTTTAAAATAACAAATATAATTTAACAAATATTTTAAAATGAGAAAATAGCTATTTTTAAGGTAATATGAAAAGAGTACCATTGTTTCACATCCTTGCAAATCTCCTTAATGTCTACGCCATACTAGAAAATCGTTGGGTTCTCATATCTCAACACGTGCATTTGCATTTTAGTCTGTTAAAATATTCTGTGCAGTGTAGTTGCTGGGAAACTCCACTGTACACTCATGAGAGAAATATGAAAAAAGCAAATCACTTGTTGGGGTTATTATCAAAATCCTTTGAGAGCTGGGCGTGGTGGTGCATGCCTGTAATCCCAGCACTCGGGAGGCTGAGGCAGGAGGATCGTTGCGAGTTCGAGGCCAGCCTGGGCTACAAAGTGAGCTCAAGGTCAGCCTGAACTGCATAGCGAGACCCTGTGTCAGAAAGACAAAAAAATAAAATTCTTTGATCTCAGGACCCCCTGTAAAGATTCTCCAGCCCATATTTGGAGAACCTCTTCTGTAGAGCAAAATGGAATTGTATCCTACTCTTGTCCTTGATCATATTTTCTGGAATCAGTATTCTTAAGACTATTTCTGTTGAACCACAGTAACTCACCTAATTTCATTCCTTGGGTTTATTCTTAGGTAGCCTTTAGCATGAACAAATAGCCTTAGTTCTGTAGGCTTTGGAAAGGGCACGGCTTGCTAGCTGTCTGACTTCAGGCACATTCATTAACACCGTGGAGTCTGTTTGCTTCTGTGAAATGGATAGAGCAATACTGGTTCATAAGGCATTTGTGGGAATCAAGATACTTAAAGCAATATACAGTTGCCAGTCAGATCTTACTGTTACTAGGGTTAACAGAAAATACTCCCTCAGGCATTTGACAAAATATCTCAGGCATTTGCCACTTTTGTCGTACCCATTTTGGACTGTTTGATTACATTTGCAAAATACTAAACAATTAAGATTTGTATCTCCCTTGTTTATAAGTTACTCTTACGTAAACTTATAAAGAGTGACTTTAAAAAGCCATGTTGCATTCTCCATCCTCCTGCGTAGCACTTACTGTACTTGGTCCTTTTAGGGTCTTTACAAGTAAGTGGGTATTTTAAAATGCAAACAGCAGCATAATTCTTCTTCTCTAAGGTGTTCATAATCTTGTGCTGAAAATAGAAACAAAAACAACAGAAAAAAACTAGTTAGAAACAATTAGAAGATGATATATAAAAGATACATCTGAAGACTGTGAGTTCATAATGTGTAGGGAATTACCAATTCTGTCTAAGTAGAAAGATATAAAAAGGAAAGGAAGAATTAATTTGTATCTTCTCAACCACTGCTTTTTATAACCCCTAGAAAAAAGAAGAACTTTATCAGGGATTCAACCAGAGGGCTGGGGATTTAGCTCAGCGGCACAGCGCTTGTTTGGCAAATGCGAGGTCATGAGTTTGATCCCAGTACTCGAAAAAAAACAAAAAAACAAAACAAAACAAAAAAACTCTGCATTCTGTTTGAGGCCTGGGGATTTAGCTCAGCGGCACAGCACCTGCCTGGCAAGTGCCACATTGTGAGTTTGATTCCCGGTACCGGAAAAAGCAAAACAAAAAAAACGAAACAAACAAACAAAAACTTGGGCTGGGGATTTAGCTCAGCGGCACAGCACCTGCCTGGCAAGTGCAAGGTCGTGAGTTCAATTCCCCATACCGGGGGGAAAAAGAAAAACAAACAAACAAACAAAAGGATTCAACCAATTCATATTTATTGAGCAACTACACGTGTTGCCCTTTTCTGGGTGATACTATGTAGTGGCTGACATTATGGACCAGGGTTATTATGCGACTTAGATTCTAAGTGGCTTGGCTGCCCACTTGCTGTAACTTTCTGAGTTTTTAACTGTTCCCTGTTTCTTTACATGCGAAGAGGGGATCATTTTAGTAACCTCACAGAGTCACTGGTATGGGTCAGTGAGTTAATGTATACAGTATTCTTGAACAGATTGGCACATGATATTGCTTAACTGCTTTTTCTATTATATGTATATTAAAAAGGGAAAAGACATGATTGGACAGTATTAACTTCTAGTAATCCCATAGAGATCATGTATTTTTAAATGATTACTGAAAAATTACATAACATGAAAAATTCATTTTATCTTTTTTGTACTCCCTTGTTATTTGCACGTTACTTTGACCTACACAAGAGGAGAAATTGACAAAAGACCAGCCCTTTTAGTAGTTAGAATCTGTTTGACCTAAAATCGTATCAAAGAATTTTTTAAAGTAATTTTCCTGCTTGAATTTATAGGTACCTTATGTGGATATTGTGGATAGGGAAGTACCTAAACTTAGTCTTACTTATTGAGAGAAAAATTGTCATAATATCAGTAGATACTAATTATTTGCTATATATTTTTTTACTCATTCTTAAAAATATGGTGGCTAGTGTATAGCTTGTGAGTTGCCTGGTTAACCTTTAAAACAGAAGATTGCTCACATTTCAGTGTTGAGACTAATTGAATATATGTTTCACATTGTCTTTGATGTGTTAAATTTTGGGTCAAAACTAGTGTCAGGATAGTAAGTCATAAATGTTATTGCATTCTAGGGCAGTAGTTACTGAAAGATAAGAACGTTTTGGAGAGTCAGTGAAAGTTATCATTAAATCTAATCCTCCTTCTTAGTGCAGAATAAAAAAGAATAGAAACTTTTCTCTGTCGTTTGTGACACTTTGTGCCCCCAAAGCAAAGGACACAAAGCAAAAGTAATGTTTGTGAAATGCATATGCAGAAGGTAGATAAACATCAGGGCTGTAAGAAAAGCTTAGTTGGAGTGATACTTGTAAAACAAGAGATTTCTGCTGCCATATTTTCATTTCTAGGTTGAAAATCAAGTCTTTGTGTCAGACAAAAGGGCTTTGTTTTATCCATAAATAATCCATGTAAATATTTTTTGGAACCAGGAATTGAACTCAGGATCTCATGCTTGCCAGGCAGGCACTGTGCTGCTGAGCTATACCTCCGGCCCCTAATCCATATATTTTTGAAAGGAATTGGAACCACCAAAGAGGGTCAACTTTGGACTCCTTAAGAAGCATCTTCATGTTCCTGGCACTTTTTTGGGTATATTTAATTGAACCTTCATACCTAGTATAATCAAATGATGATTTCTTCTTCAATAATTCAGTAAAATTAATGAGAATAATTAATTATGGATTGTATAATGATAAATTTGTACCCATTTTACTGTCTCTTACTACTTAGGACTTCTTGAGAGCTTTGCTGTAGGCCATCCAGTTTTCTTTCCTGTTGATTGTTTGCACACTTAATGACTTGCATTTAATCAAATTTGAAACAGGCTGTTATGAATTCAGTCCTATAAATGAATATGAAATCAAGTGCCTAGGAGCCACTGTAAACTTTGCCCCCAAAGCATGAGTAAGACAGGAATTTATTACCTATCATTAGGTTAAATCTTACAGTAAATATTTTTTACTTTCTCTGTAAAGTAAGCAGTAAGTCTTAGCTAACACCTACATATTCGGACAGTGTTGGTTGTAAGAATAAAATTTGTTTAGTTTATAATATGGGGTGACATAAAGGACTCAAGGCTTGCAAAGACCACTGTGTGTAGCATTTAAGGTGAGTGGGAATCTAGAAGCTCTTTTGACAGTCTGATTAATTATGGTCATGGCATGTTTAATACCAGCTAGTTAGTGGATAGTAGGCTTTACTCTAATTTATCCTTAAATTTCTTTTCCTACGGGTTGTTTGTCCACTTTAGTATTGTGCTTATATAATTTAATCAGAAATTACCTAAACCAATACTAGTGCACAAGGGTAATAATATTTTGTGAAAAATTTGAAAGACAGGTGGTTGAAAAAAAAATCTGGGAATTAGATGTAAGGAAGACATGCATGGAAAGATCCTATAAATGTAGAAGAGCTTGGCGTTCATTGCTTTATAAGTGTTTCCAAAGTTCCCTTTAGTCTTAAGAAATTCAGCTAGAAATGATGGAGTCTGTTAGTGTGTGTTTTATATAAGGAATTTCTTTTTTTTGGTTGCGGGGGGGGTTTCTGGTACTGGGAACCCAACTCACGATCTTGCGCTTGCCAGGCAGGCACTGTGCCGCTGAGCTAAATCCCCAGCCCCATATATAAGGAATTTCTATCATGGATTCAGACCTTCATCTCACAAGGAAGGATTGGTCAGCACATTTGAATGTTTTAAGTTAAAAAGTTTATGATAAATAGATATATATATTTTTTTTCTTTTTGTGGTTCCCTGAATTATCTATTTGATTAGTGCAGTAGCCTTAAGTTTTGAAACACTTTCTCAAAGTTTTAAATTTGGATTTTGTAGAAAATTGTAATAATACATTGATCTCATATTAGTGGTCCTTGTAGTTTTTAGCAACTGTCATAAAAATTGATACCCAAGCTGTTTCTTTTAAAACAGCTGTATGTAGTTAAATGGATATGGGATGTTCTGTGTTCCCTTTCAGCCTTCTTAGCTCCTTTTCTTTTTTAATAGCTAGATGTCTTTTTAAATTTCCTTTCTTTTTCTTTTCTTTTTTCTTTCTTTCTTTCTTTTTTTTTTTTGTGTGTGTGTGTGTGTGTGTGTGTGTGTGTGTTTTGAGACAAGGCCTTGCTGTGCAGTTCAGGCTGGCCTAGAGCTCATTTTGTAGCCCAGGCTGGTCTCGAACTCACAACAATCCTCCTGCCTCAGCCTCCCAAGTGCTGGGATTACAGGCGTGCACCACCACCCCCGGTTTAAATTTTCTTTCTTAACATTCCTTCCGTTGGTGCTTCTAAGTGGATGTTTGAACTTGTGTAATTGTTTCAGATACAAGTGTCAACATATTTCATTGCCTAGTGACTATCAGGCTAAAATATAGAACAGTTCCATCACTGAAATATCAAAAGGAGGATATTTCCTATTTAAATTTATTTTACTTATGTTGTGGAGCTGAAAGTACCTTTTCAGAATGAGTGGCAAAGATAATTGGCTTGCACTCAAGTTTTAGGAAGCACAGTGCCCTGGGAGTGCTCCAGAGTGGTTTTACTGGCTCCCTGCTCTGGCGCAGCTGACTAACCAGCTGCAGAGCACATTGATCTGGTCACGATTGCTTTCATCCTAGGGCAGAGCCAGTTGACACAGTTTAAATCAAGAGCCACATTAGAGGCTCCTGACCTCAGGATAACCTCTTTTCCTACTTTTGAAAGCAGGGAACAATTCCTGTCACTTCCTAAATTCTAACCACAGGAACGCATGGAAACATATAGCCAGTCTAAAGATTGTGACTTCTTCAGTTCCCTTTGCCTTCTACATGTAGATCCAGAATAGGTTCTTTCTTTTTGCAGTAAGAGGAACACTAGTCCTAACCTCCTGTGCTGTGTTGAGTAGTCAGTTTCATTCCTTCCTCACTCAGTTTTTCCTACAGTATTGGAGTCTTCCTTGGCCTTCTGTAGATGCAGCACATAAAGTTGACCTGGCACTGTGTGTGTAAACTTAGCCTTCTCCTAAAAATATCCACCACAATGTGGCAACTCTTTTCTGTATTAATGGCATGCCACTGTTTTTTGATATATACTTTTAAACTCATGCTTTTTTTTTGTAAATCTGGGTCTCCCATTTTCTGCAGTCACTATACAGGTTTTACTGAGCTTTATTTTTTAGACATTTCAGTTTCATTTCTGTTACAGCTCACATGACGGGGTATATAATTGTACATGTGGAGGCCTGTACGTTAGCGAATTGGTAAAGCAGCTGAGTATGGTGATCAGTGTCTTCTTTATACGTTATAAATCCATTCTTCTCTTCATTCGTTACTGAATGACATTATGATGTGACCCTGAATCTACTCTTCATTCATGAAGTAAAAGTCACAATTTCTTACTTCAATTGTTAGTGACAAATTCAAACACTCAAGATGTGAGCACCAATTACTGATTGAAAGAATAAACCAAGGAATTGAGAACTGTTTTATTTTGTCAGATCTTCTGGTGCTAAGGGAGCTACCATCATACTGCAAGTTCCAGTGTTTGACTTGGAGCTCATGTTGAATTAGAGCAAAAAAAGAAGGACACATAGAAGTCATTAAAGATGCCAAGAAATGAGGATTTTTTTTTTTTTTTTGTCTTTTTGAGACAAGGTCTCGCTATGCAGTTCAGGCTGGTCTTGAGCACACTTTGTAGCCCAGGCTGGTCTCAAACTCAACGATCCTCCTGCCTCAGCCTCCTGAGTGCTGGGATTACAGGCATGAGCCACCATGCCTGGCTGGAAATGAGGAAAGAAAGGAAGTGAGGTTAAAAGATATATGTAGGTATTTTGCTAGTATTAAAGTTTTTTACTAAAAGTAAATAGAAAACCTAAAAAGATCCAGGTATTTAGCTAAGGGCATTTTGATTTATATATCTTGCTTATAATTTATGGCATTGAGCGATCCTTAATCTTGGCTCAGAAGACCACTGATACCTATTTTATATTTCCAGTTGGCTAAACTTCTGAGTACATTATATCTGTGATTGAAAATCTAACTGTTGTTTATGAAAATCAAATGGTGGGGGCCAGGGATACAGCTCGGCAGCACAAATGCCTGCCTGGCAAGTGCAAGGTCCTAAGTTGGATTCCTGATACCAAAAAAAAAAAAAAAAAAGAAAAAAAAATCAAATGGTGGGTCTTTGCATTAGCTAAATACTCTGTAAAGCATGAGTTTAATTAATTTATAAGTAATTTCTAATATGTAATTTCAGTTATATAAGAGATTTTTTTTTTTCCATCTTCGTGCATTTTTACTTCCTTGTGTGTGTGTACTGGGAATCAAACTCAGGACCTTGTGCTTGCCAGGTAGGCGCTGTGCCACTGAGCTGCATTCCTAGCCTCTACCCCAGAGATCTTTTGATACAGTAAATTTAGTTATATATCAGGTACAGTTAAACCTGGAATCTAAAAGTGCCTAGTCCAAAATGTTGAGTGGGAAATCTCACACCGTGAAACTTTGTTTCATGTGCAAATTTATTAAAACTGTTACCTTTGGGAATGTGAAGCGTAATGAATATTTAGTTTAGATTTGGGTCACATCTCCAGGGTACCTCATTCTGTGTAATGGAAATATTCCAGGTTCCATAAAATCTGCTATTCTTCTGGTCCCAATGATTTTCAATAAGGGAAACACAACCTGTGTGTAGTAGTAGCTGTAATTTACTCTACCTAGAATTAAAGGAACTTCTCATGGATTTTTATTTTACTTTCCCTTATACAAAGGACTGGGCCATAATGCCTGTCAAAGAAGTGACTAAATTTGCTTGCTGTGTAGGAAGGGTAACATCTGTGTTCATACAATAAGTGGGTGTGGCCCAGTTTTCCTGTGGAATGCCTAACATTTGCCAGTACTGTCCTCAAAGCATTTATAAATAATTTTCAGTAACTTAGATTCATTTAAAACTACATGGGCAAGGCTAGGTAGCAGCAGAAACTATTTGTTAAAGGTTTTTTGGCGTTCTTCATGTCTGAGATCTCAGAACTTAACAGTTCAGGAATAGTTGAAAACTTTTTCTAACTACTTGTAGAATTGAGGTGGAATTTGTCTTTATGATTCTGCCCAAGGATAAATGCTCACAGGTTTATTAAAAGAATACTCACAGGTCTTCTATAGAGGTTCTAGAATACTTTCTTTCTTTCTTTCTTTCTTTCTTTGAAAGATGGCCCCCACCGTTTCTTTTTTTTTCTGTCTGTCTTTGTGAGACAGGGTCTCACTGTGCAGTTCAGGCCGGCTGTGAGCTCACTTTGTAGCCCAGGCTGGTCTCAAACTTGCAACGATCCTCCTGCCTCAGCCTCCCAAGTGCTGGGATTACAGGTGTGCACCACCATGCCTGGCTGTACATGCTTTATATAAACCTAGTTATGGACTTTTTTTTTTTGGTACTGGGAATTGAACTCAGGACCTTGCACTTCTGGGCAGTTGCTTGTGCTGCTGAGCTATATCACCAGCCCATAAACCTAGTTATAAAGACACACACACACACAAATCACATGTAGTGCCTTCAACAGAAAGTAATGTGGTAAGCACATTTCAGTAGCACAGTAAGTGAAATTTGTTGACTGTTAGATAATTGATATTGTTAAAATTGCTTTAAGTTCTGGGCTTTCTCTTGTGTAAAGTCATCAGTGATCTGACTTACGCTATTGAAGCATATTACCTAATTTCACAAAAGCAGAGAAGTTTGTGTCTCACTGCCAATCTGCTCATCAACCACCATATTTGTATGTAGTTTAATGAAAGAACATAAGATTTGCGTTTTGGCTTTATTAGGATTTACTTAGTAGTCTGAAGGACTTGGATTAGTCCCTTCAGTTTTGAGCTTTTTTGATTTCTCATTTGTGTAACGGGCATGATAAATAGTCTTATTTTACCTCGCAAAATTGTTGTAAGAGTAAACTAAAATGATGGATGTAAAGACTCCATAGACTTCATAGGACCAGGTACATAGTGGTGTTACTCATGTTATTTTAACAGTAAATTGGTGAGTGAGTATCTATGGTGAGGCATATATTATTTTGGCAGTTGACATAAGGAAGATAATATAATTTTACCAAATACTTCATTTTTGAGAGGAGCATTTTTAAAATTTAACATTGATATACTTAAAGACAGTTTTAGACTATCAAGGTTATTAGATTGGCAAAAAATATTTTTGATATATAAGTAAGCCAAGGTTTGGTGTCTGAAAAATATTTCCCCATAATCAAGTACTTTTACAAGTTCAATACCTTTCTTCATACCTTTTTCTCATCTTATATTCATGATTATCTCCTAAGTCCCTGAACATGTATTACAGATTTTCCATAATACTTGATAAGACTGAAAGACCAAATTATGAGTCCTCTCCTTAAAATGGGGGAGTAATTTACTAATCTTAATATTTTATTTCAAAGCAGTTTTGGAAGTTTATTTGTGAAATACAGAAGACATTTTTAGGGATGGTGTAGAAGACCAAGCATAGTGAAATGATTTCCTGTATTGCTATCTTTCTTGGTGTTACTCCTCTGAGAGGGTTGTTGTAAAAATGATACTTTAAAAAATTTTTTTTGGTACTGGGACTCGAACTCGGAACCTCATGCTTGCCAGGCAGGCACTGTGCTGCTGAGCTATACCCCCAGCCCTAAAAGATACATTTAAAGCACAAAAAATGGAAAGAAACAAGACAGCATTAAACAACAAATGGAACATAGCCGGATGACTTACATATTTGTAATGGGAGCATTTGATGAAGTTAATGGGGGAGATAGGTAGAGATAGTGTTTGAAGAGGTGATAACTATTTTTCAAAAATGTCAAGACTTCTGATCCCAAGAAGCTCAGCTTTTACAAGCCAAGATTGTAAAAAAGGAAAAATTACAATACATATATGTGTGATAAAGGACTTACAATTTATATCATAGAAAGAAATCTTTTTCTAAAAAATCATAATAGTACAGTCCAGTTAAAAATGGACAAAAGATGCAAAAACATGCAGGGAATGGATAATAAGCATATGAGGTGATGAGCACTAATAGTCACCTAGAAAGTGCAAGTTTGAATAACAGCACTCATTTGAATGACTGCATTTTTTTTTTCTTTTTTGTCTTTTTGAGACAAGGTCTCACTGTGCAGGTCAGGCTGGCCTTGAGCTCACTTTGTAGCCCAGGCTGGTCTCGAACTCGCAAGGATCCTTCTGCCTCAGCCTCCCTGGTGCTAGGATTAAGGCATGCGCCACCATGCCCGGCATTGAATGACTACATTTAAATACCAGCGTTACTGAAGATGTGAAGCAAGTGGAAAGCCTCCCTTGTGCGTGACAATATCAAATGATGGAGCCACTTTGTAAAACTGGACATTACTTACAAAGTTAAACATCCATCTGCCATATGTTCTAGCGGTTTTACTCAGGTATTTGTCCAACAGAAATAAAAACATGTCTACAAAAAATTTTATACAGAGGTTTTTTTGTTTTTGTTTTTGTTTTTTGTCTTTTTGAGACGGGCTGTCGCTGTGCAGACCAGGCCGGCCTTGAGCTCACTTTGTAGCCCAGGCTGGTCTCGAACTCACAACGATCCTCCTGCCTCAGCCTCCTGAATGCTGGGATTATAGGCGTGTGCAACAAAAAACTGAGAACAATCTGAATGTTCCTTAATGGACAAATGAAGAAAACATGGCATATCTATAGAGAGGAATACTCTTCAGGAGTAGAAAATAAACCACTGAGACAACAAGATGGATTGACCTCAGAGTCCTTATACTGAGTAAAGCAGTTACACGTGGAAGAGAACATGCTGCGAGGTGGTTCAGCTTGTGTGGCGTTCTCAGTGGGTTACTGTCTTAAGGGCTGCAGCACAGGAACCTGTTAATAGGACTACTTGGTCACCTTCTGGCACGGTGAGCTCGGGGTGCAAAGCTGAGCAAACTGTGGTGTGCTTTTTAAGTCACAGTGTCTTGAATGAGTAGCACCTTCTAGAACCCTAGACTTTTGTGGAATCACGTTTGAAAAACTCAGTGTGGGAAGTTGAATTATTATAATGCTGTTGGTAACACTATATAATATTTACTTCCTTTCCAAACTGGAAATGATAAGAACTTTGATTAGGTATAGAAAGTATGTATCAGGGGCTGGGGATTTAGCTCAGCGGCAAAGGGCCTGCCTGGCAAACGCAAGGTCGTGAGTTCGGTTCCTGGTACCGGAGAAAAAACCAAAAAAAAAAAAAAGAAAGTATGTATCTGTGAGTCACTTCTATAATTGTCTTCATGTCTTGAAATATTTTTGGAAGTAAATAGCACATGAGTTATTAATAATAAATATCTGAGGTTTTTCTTACTCCATTTATGCATCTTGGTTGCTGAGATAATACATCTAAAATATTTGATTTCTGGTGTAGAAATAATTTCAGTCAGTGAGCAACCGTCTTTCATCTCTAACTCCCACCCAGGAGTACAGGAGAGGTTATATGAATTCCTCCAAGATCAAAACTCCTTTTGTTTGGTGTCTTCTAATTAATATGTAAATGTTCTATGTTCAGTTAAGTGTTTTGTTGATATGGAGAAGCAGAATTTATAAATATTATTATTTTAGCACCTTTGATGAGATAATTTATATAATAGAAAACTCACCCCTTTAATATGTACAATTTAATGTTTTTAATATATTTGTAGTTGTTTAATGATTCCACAGTCTAATTATAGGCCATTTTCATCACTCCTGAATTTTCATGAAATTCAGGTGCACACATCACAGTTGGTTCTCAATATCAATGGGTTCTGCATCTGTGGATTCAACCAACCACAGATTGAAGATACTCAGGAAAAAATTATGTCTATTGTGAACATATACAGACATTTGAAAAACATTATTCTAAACAATGCAGTGTAACAACTGTATAATTAAGTTTTATTAAGTTTTTGTAAAACATGGGAAGATGTGCAGATGTGTAGGTTATATGCAAATAAAATACCATCTTACTTAAGGGACTTTGAGCATCCATGAAGTTTGCTATCTATGGGATGTCCTATAACCTCCCATAGACACCTAGGGGTAACCTTATTCAGGTCACTCATTTTTGATAGGGGGGGCAGTTGAGACAGGGTCTTGCTTTGTAGCCCAGGGTAGCCTTGAATTTGCAGCGATCGTCCTGCCTCAGCCTCCCGAGTGCTGGGATTATAGGCATGTGCCACCATGTGCCACCATGCCTAGCAGGTCACTCATTCATTCATTCATTCATTCATTTATTTATTTAGGTACCAGGAATTGAACTCAGGACCGTGTGATTGCCAGGCAGGTTCTGTGTCACTGAGCTATATCCCCAGCCCAGATCACTCATTTAAAATGAACAGAAATGGACTAAAATAAATCCATGTGCTCTCTCTGGAAAAGGATTTGTTGAGTGAATGATAAAGTAAACAAAGCTATAAGAAAAATAAAAATAGAAGCTTAGGAAACCGAAATACTTATGTGCACTCTGAAAACTAGTGTAATAGCAGATAGCAGTTTTAAAAGTTATTTTAATCAAAGCCGGGTTTGGTGGCACATGCCTGTAGTCCCACACTTGAGAGGCTGAGGCAGGAAGATCACTATGAGGCCAGCCTGGACTGCGTAGCAAAACTCTGTCTCAAAAAACAAACAAAAATTATTTAATCAAAGCATTTAGATTGCCTTTTCACATAACTTTTAAATCTGTGAAAGGACACAGGAAGTAATGCTTTAACTTAACAGCAGTTGATTTGTGTGTGTGTAATAACGTTATGTTCTGTAATTGATGGCATCTTAGATTTGGTGAAGTGTTTGAAAGGGTAAGCATAAATACTAACAGAGAAAGACTCAGAATGTTTCCGGTAGTAACATATTAAAACAAATTATTAGAGTTCAGTCTAAAGGAAAAAGCTACTTATGTTTTAAAGTAATGAAATAGCGTTAATCTAAAAAACTAACATTTCAGACCTTTCACTAATCCACTTAATCTTTTCCTGTAATGATTTTGGAATATTTTAAATATTTTTGAATATTTAACTTTCCAATAGATACCAAATTTGGTCTTAAGAATTTTTCCCATTTTTGAGTTTCCACTTTGCTTTTCTCAGATCTGTGCATTGCTTTTATTATAAAGTACAAGAGTTATTATTTCAAAATTTAGAGCATTAACATAAGTACCCTTATTATGGTATTATTTACATAATTTCCTCAGATATAGAAAAATCAAACATCCTAGTTTAACTAGCTCTGTAGCTCTAAATATTTAGAAAATTTTAGTTTAAATATCAAAAATGGAGATAAGATCGTACAGATGGTTCTTAACTTCAGAGTTACTCTTCAAAATTGTACTTTGTGATGTAGGAGCAGGGATCCTACCAACTTTCTGCTTTGCAGCCGGACCCCTATTTTGTTCTGTCAATAAAAGCTGTTTGTGGAAGACAGGAAAGCAGAGGGGAGTAAAGGGTTTTCTCCTTGTACACTTCCTTTGCACTTCAGTATCTCTAGCAGGAAGGCCTTACCCTGGCAGGAGCACGAGTGCCAAATGGTGCCAGATGCTTCCAGTCTGCAGTTTTTGCGCTCCTAGAACCATCCCATCCTGTCCCCCCGGAGATACCAGCTCCAGTGGTCATTTTCTCTCTTAGAGAGCAGGGTCTGGGCTTGGCAGGCTCGCTTCTTTAAGCTCTTGGTGTTTAATGTCCTTGCAACAATGCCTCCTTCTCAGTTCTGAATCCCACCCAGTTCATTGGATTTCTCTTTCAAGCTCTGGGTTTTAGTAATTCCAGCTACTTTCTTTTGTTTCCCTCAGCTCCAGGGCTGCTAGTTGCTTCTTGAAGTTTCTGTCTCTGTGGTAATATGTGTTCTCCTTTGTGCCTTTCAGTTCATCAGTTCCTGGATAGTAGCTTATGTTAAATTCTCTGTGATAAAATTATGGATGTAGTTTTTGTCTTTTGGCAGAACCCTGCTTAATTTACTGGCCTTTTCCAGCCAGAGTGCTGGAGATCTCATTAGACTATTTTTATGTAATACTTATTATTTCTTGTCTCAGTGTCAGTGGGAGTGTTTTTAATCTCTGTTTTTAGTTCTTAATGCAGATATCATTTACTAGAAGTTTAATGAGTATTTGAATTAATGAACATCTTGTAGACAATTGTAAAGGGTAGAAATGATAAAAACTGTATGATGAAGGGCAGAATCTTTGCTAACTTTTGGCATCTAAAGTTCCTCAGAATGTGAAATGTTTCAACCAAATCTTAATATATCAGAGATTGTATGATACCCCTCCAAAAGTCACCAAGCCTTTCCGGTTCAGTTGTTTCTGAGATTGAATGTGCTCATTTTACCGCATCTTTATCTATTTTTGTAATACTGTTCCAGAGAAGAATACAGAAGCATCTGTTACGGTATGTTTGATATTACTGGGTGTCTGCCTGTCACGCCTTATTTTTAGTTAAGGCTTCAAGCATTCCTTCTCTTTTCCTTTATTATGCCCACAAAGCAAACCCTTTTTTTGATGTACTTTTATCATTAGTACTTAAAGGTGTGTTGGATTCAGGTTCACGCAGAGGCTTCTAGCTACACTGATTGCAGTATTTTTCCTAGTTATACTGATTGCAGTATACTTTCTGGTATTTAGCAGTGTCACCTTGTCCCACATATATTCCACTTACAGATCCCTTCCCATCATGGAACATGTTATAGACTTTCACATCGTTCCTATCGTTATGTCCTTCAGTATAAGCTACCTCTCTCCAGGTACAATTGCACTTTGTTAGCTTTATGTTACTTAACAAAATGCCTGAGGTAATCTACTCAAAAAGAGCAGAGTTTTATTTTGGCTCACAGTTGGAGGTTTCAGTCCCTGGTAAGTTGGCTCTGTTGTTTTTGCACTAATCGTGAGGTAGTACGTGATGGCAGAGGAAGTCCTTCAACTTATGACTGGGTATGAAAAAGAGGAGAGGAGAGGGTTAGTCAATGCTTTGTTTGTGGGCAAAGTAATCACAAGTGCTAGATATGTTGGTGGGCTCAAAAGAAATGAAAAGGGTGTTGATACAGCTTCCAAAAGAGGCCAGTTTCGTACCTGATGACATCAAAGAAGGCCATTTGTTTTAGGAGAAAAGACAATCCACCTGATCACGGTCAGGGCCAGAAACTCAGCCGGTAGGTTGCTAGCTTGAAATATGCAGCTCCTGGTTCTGTGTCCTTTTAATTATTAAAATATGTCACTTATTCCCTTAAGATTTTTAAATCCATTCTTTTTAATTATGGCTCACTTTTAATTTCTAAGTTTTTCCTAACGTATTAGTTTTTTTCCCACCAATTACACAGAATTGTATTAATCATACTTCTTGGCTCATGACTTACTCTCACTGACCCCTGCATGACTGCATATCAATGAACGTATGTACTTACACGTCAAAAAATAGTTAATGCCTGTGAACTCTACTTCGTAAACATTACCAGAAACTGACTTCTCAAGTGCTCTTGCTCTCTCTGCTTCTTGCTATCATCATGTACTTTGTATTGAAATCTTTTGCTTGTTATAAAAGTGTACACACACACACACACACACACAAATAATGTGTGCTTTTGTTTTTATAGAAAGATGATTATTCTACAAGGCTGGGGGTATAGGGACTGTAGAGTACATGCTTAGTAGAGAGTATCATGGTTCACTTGCCACCAGAGATGATGAGAGCTTTTCAAAAACAGAAGATAATTAGTTGGCAGAGCAAGTATTTTTTCAAACAGCTCTTTGTATCTTTCACTGAACTTTTGGCTTTACAGTTTAAAGGTTTTTTTTTAAATCAGAATTTGGTAAAATAAATATAGCGGAAGTAGATAAAGATAAAGAGAATTTCATTTATGTATAAAATAGATAAAAATTAATGAAGTCTTACATTTTTCAGAACTCTTGTGTATACTTTTTAATGGGTTCTTTCCCCTTTTTGTGTGGGACTGTGTGTCAGAATGAGGCACTAACTACCTCAAGTGATTACAATTGCTCTCTTGGTGCCTTCTGAGTGGAACCATTATCAAAAGCATCAGATGACATTTCTGAAAGATGACTTGCTGCATTCGCTGAAACTGAACAGCTGTTTAAAACAAATGCCCTTTTTGTAAGGATTTATCATCTGCAAATCAACTGGTGAATCATTCATGATTTAAGTATCCACATTTTGAGTGATTGTTAAAATCAGATTTGAATTATATTTTGAATTTTAACTCTTAACAGTTTATGTAAAATATATGTAAAGTACTTAAGTTTTAGTAGAGAAACACCTTCCAAAAGGCAGAGGATTTGGGGGTGCAAATTTGTATGAATAAGTGTGTTGAAAAATGCTTAGAATCTTGTTAGAAACTTTTCTGTGACCAGTAGGCATCGTAAGTTCCTGCAGAATCCGTGAGAGGAAGGATGGTGATGTCTTGTAGAGCTTCTAATGTAGTGAACTATATGTCTTGATTTCTGTGTAATAAAGCCAGCCAATTAGATTTTACATATGTTGTCAGATTAGTGAAATAATTTTCACAAAAGTGCAGTTTGAGTAAGGCACGTGTTGATGAATTTTGGTACTAACTATAAAAACATTTAATATATTAACCTGGAGTTCTTTTCCTTGGAATAATATAACTTCCTCTTTGTCAAATACAAGTTTATAATGGATGGAGTTCATATCTTCTTTCTCTTTCTGTCTACAGTGCTTCCTGTACAGCCTGGGATATAGCAGTTAAGTGGGATAGAGTGTGACCTAGGTGTGCACTTGTTATTCTTGTTCAGGGTGACCAGGGAATTGATGTTTGAATAGAACCTAAAAGTAAGTGAGGAAGTGAGCTATTAACAGATCTGGGAGAAGTACATTCCAAGCAGAAGAAAGGGCAAATGTAAAGGCAAGAACAGTAAAGAGGCTGCACAGTTAGAGTGGAATGAAGAATTAGACTGTAAGAGGAACAGTGTTTGGAGGAAGTGGAGGTGCATATATTATTTTCTGCACTTGATATCTGTCCCTGATGTTAGAGTTTAATGGTTCTGTAGAAGAGCTGCTTCCTGACTCTGGAAGTTTGGACCATGGGAGGAAAATGTAACTAGAATCCATAAAGGTGGATTTTAAGACCTGACTCTCTCATCTTTGGAGACACAGCCCTCACATTTTTGAGCTTCTTTAGTGGGTCCACAAAATAAATCGGTTGGCCCACCTCCTCTGTTATTCCTTCAGCTGTCAAAATGTGTGTCTCATTCATTCGTTTTGGAGCTCCTATGATAGCATTAATTATAGCATTCCTGAAGTGTTGAAGCTGCTCGTTTATTATACATATTCTTTTTAACGTCAGTCAGTTTTATGAGTGTAGCTCTTAAATCCAGAATTTAAACATGGACTTTTTTAGACTAATTAAAGTTCTTCCGGTAGCTTCCATCCTAACTTAATTTTGACCCCCAACTTTGCTCTTCTTTCTGTGCTTAGCAATTGAAGGTTGTGATTATGATTACTACTATTATTACTAGACCATCAATCTTCCTATTAGATTCTTAATGTTCAGTTTGGATATATTTAGTTTGAATTAGGTTAGGAGCACTATTCCAGCATATACGACAATATAAGTTCTATGATCCTGAGACGTTTCAGGAAGCCTGCAAGGTCAAAAATTAATTTTCATGATACTGAAATGATATTTACCTTTTAAAAAAAATGTTGACATTTGTTCTGATGATTTATATGCAGTATGTGTAAAATTATTGGCTCCTTGCTGCTAACATGGCCATCCCATTCTTCATCAACATGTACGTTCACAGGAATAGAAACCAACAGTCCACTTACTACCCTTGAGGAAGCAACACAATGTACTGTATTAATCCTCTCCTCTTCTTAATTATCTCACCATGAATTTCAGACTATTCTGTGTGATGGAACAGGAAGCAAGAAACATCTGTGCTGCATAGTACAGCCATATGGGTAGCGAACATCTACTTAAAAAGATGCTGTATAGCTAAATTCATTTATGTAAACAACCTCTATGATACAGTTGAGAGGGAAAGCTGAAACATAGTACTTCATGGAACAAGTGTATGAGATGGCATGTGTAGCCTGCTACAACTGATGTGAACATACTTGTCTATGTTCTATGGGATGTTAATATTAAATTTGTAAAATGTTAAAATAGTGATAATATTTGGCCAATATATTAAGTCTTACAGTTTTCTACTTTGTTTTAGCTTTCCAAAATTTGGGGCTGGGGATTTAGCTCAACGGCAAAAGCGCCTGCCTGGCAAG
>NW_004955405.1:32621064-32626066 GCF_000276665.1 Chinchilla lanigera | reverse complement strand
TTTTTTTTTTTTTTTTTTTTAGTACCCGGAATTGAACTCAGGACCTCACACTTGCCAGACAGGCGCGTGCCGCTGAACTAGAGAACTAAATCCCCATATTTTAGTATCTGGAGGGGCCTTATATTCCACAGATGCTTGTATGAGTGTCACTTACACAAAGAGACATTTTTTTGACTGAAATGTTAATTGTAGTGGGTGGTATTGCTTTCTTCTGTATAGTTACATGTATAGTATGTATTTCTTATACCCCTTATAATTTTTTATATGGAAAATCAAAAAGTATCATAAAAGCATATACGTAATCCAATTAAACTACTTTGTAAACCCTAATACTTAAATTTACCTGAGTAGCAAAGTAAAAGCCAATTGATACACTGATGCTGAAACTTACTGGTTTTTTTTTTTTTTTTTGAGATAGGGTCTCAGTAAGTAGTTAAGGGTGGCCTTGAACCTGCTGTGTAGCCCAGGCCATCATCAAACTCATGATGATCCTCCTGCCTCAGCCTTGGGAGTGCTGGGATTCCAAGCATGTGCCACCATGCCTGGCTCTTACTGTATTTTTGTTGTTGGTTATGGGTCACATTTTTCTGTTTCTTGGTCTCTGAGGTCAGACATGGTTTGAAAAAAAGTGGTGCAGACCGAAGAATTCTGTCAGGGGCTGAGTCAAGTGAGTTGGAACTTTGTGGCTTTAGTGATACTGCTTAGTTCACCCCTGGTATGAGATGTTTCAAGGGCAGAATCAGGACTTTCCCTTCATTAGGGTTTGGGATCTGAGTACCTATGAGACTTGGAAATCTCTCTATCCTTTATATGCCAGACAGCAGTTTATTGAACCATAGAAGATACCTTTCCCTTTTTTTCGTAGCTCAGCTACTGACATTTTGAGCAGGTAGGCACTTTCTTTTCTCTCTAGCCCCACACATGGCTTTCCTCACCTCTGGGGAAAGCACTGACTAATACAATACTCTGCTGCCTTCCTTTGGTGGGCATGGCCTTGCATTTGGAGACTGCGCTGTGCTAAGCCCATAGGGATTTCTCTCAACTCTCCATCCCTATCGCCAGCATTTATGGCCTGTCTTCTCACCATGTAGCCCCAATAGTTGGAAAGGATCCTTTCCAAATTTGATTTGCTTTGTGAATGAGGCTGCTCAGGAATTTAATTTGCCTTGCCAGCCCCCTTGTTTCCCTAAAAGGTTGTTAAAGGGAGGCTAGTTTCCTGGTTTTATTGCTCACTTCTTTTACCATGACCCCTAGCATGGTGATGGTGAATCTTTTAGAGCTTTCAATTGCACAAACAGCCCACCGCAGCACACATGCTACAGGTTTGCCCCCACTGCCCTAGCCCTTTTCTTCTTTCTTAAAGGACTTGTTCCTTCTAGAATATTGCTTTGCATCTCTGAGTTCAAAAACAAAGATTTCTTAGTCTGTTTGGCCTCTTGCTGAAATGAGAGCACCTCCATCTGTCATAAACAGTAGTTCTGATGGTTATTACTGTGATCAACATAGTTGATAGCGGTTGACTTCACATTGAAATAATTTAGCCAGTTCTTTCAATAAAATTATACTGAAATTAAGTATTAGTCATATTTAGATTTGATGAAAAACTGACATAAATACCTACTGACACAATGGTTAAATCTTTAAATTGCAGTAATTATATATAAAACAGTCACTACTTTAAATATTTTATAGCATACTATTCAGTGACATTAGGTACGATGAAAATGTTTTATAATTGTCACTAACAAAAGTGCTATCCTGGGGGCTGGGGATTTAGCGCAGCGGCAAAGCGCCTGCCTGGCAAGCGCAAGGTCGTGAGTTCAGTTCCCGGAACCAGAGAAAAACCAAAAACAAAACAAAACAAAACAAAACAAAAAAACAAAAAAACAAAAACAAAACAAAACAAAACAAAAGTGCTATCCTAAGTTAGACAATAACTCTCCAGTCTCCCCTTTCCTCAGATTCTTGGTGTAATCTGTTATACTTTCTGTCTCTGTAACTTGCCTATTGTAGATACTTCATAAAAGTATAATTGTAAAATATTTATCCATTTGTATCTGACTTATTTTACATAGCTTAATGTTCTCAAGGTTCATCCTTGTTGTAGCGTGTCAGAACTTCATTTTTTTTTGATAGAGTAATATTCCGTTGTATTGTATACGTCATACTGTTTTATATATTCATTTTTTGGTTAACAGGTTGTTTTTACCCCTCAGCTGTTTTGAGTAATGCCACTGTTGACACTGGGATACAGTTATCTCTTTGGGTCCCTGTTTTCAGTTCTCTTGAGTATATCCATAGGAATGGAAATGTTGGCTCATATGTTTATCCTATATGTAACTTTTTGAGGAACCAATTTTTCACAGTGACCACAGTATTTTGTATTTAGACCAGCAATGGCAACAACGTTCTGATTTGTCCACATCCCAAAAGACATCTGTTTTCTGTTTTTTAAAATTAACAGCCATAGTTACAGATATCCTGCAGTATCTCATTGTGGATCTGATTTGCATTTCTCTGATAGTAGTGATGTTGAGCATCTTTACTTGTATTTATTGACCATTCGTATGTCTTCTTTGGGGAAATATACATTCAAGGTCTTCACCCATTTTTAAGTTGGGTGGTGGTGCTGGTTGTTTTCTTTCTGGATATTAAATTCTTATTGGATATATGGATGCACAGAAGTTTTAAATGTATAAAGTTTAGGTTTTTTTGTAATGGCTTGTGTCTTTGATGTCATATTTAAGAAATCATTGCCAAGTCCAGCGTCAGGAATACTTCCCCATGTTTTAAGAATTTTACATTTTAACATTTACCCTTTGAAGTATTTTCAGTGAGCTCTTGCATATGATGTAAGAGTCTATTGTCATTTTTTGCATTAGTTTCTGATTTTTGTAGCACCATTTGTTGGTCTCCATTTGTTCTTTGTGGTTTCTGATGAGATATCAGTTACTAATCTCATTGAGGAGCCCTTGTATATGCTTTCTGCTTTCAGAATTCTTTTACTTGTGTTTCTATACTTTGAATATGAAATGTCACAGTATGGATGTCTATGTTAATTCTTCTTAGATTACATTAAGGTTCTTAGAATTGTATATTCACGTCTTCCATCTGAGTTGGAAAGTTTGGGGCCATTATTTCTTCAGAATTTTCGGGGGTGGTGGTGGGGTTGAGGATTGAACCCAAGGCCTTGAGCATGCAAGGCAAGAAGAGCCACATCCCCAGTCCATCTTCATAATTTTTTGTCTCTACTTTCCTCATCTTTTCTGGAATTCCTGTGATATTTGTGTTGGTGCACTTAATATTATCCCAAGGCTTCTCTGCCTCCCTTTGTTTTTCTTCATTATTTTTCTGAGTGTTTTTCTTCATTAGTTTTCTTTGATTGTCTTACCTTCAAATTTGCTGATCCTTATTTCTGGCTGCTTAAGTCTTGTTGAATCCCTCTAGTAAATTTTTCATTTCACTTATTTTCAGCTCTGAAATTTTTATTTGCTTCCCTTTAATAAATTATTTTTATTGATATTCTCATTTTGTTCCTACTTTGTTTTTCTGATTTCTTTCGGTTTTATCCAGGGCTTCCTTTTTGCTTTATGAGCATATTTAGTAAAAGGCGAAAGATTTATAGGATCTGAAGAGAAACCAGAGTATTATGAGCATATTTAGGACAGTTGATATTTAACTACTAAATCTAAATTCTGGGCTTCCCCAGGAATGGCTCCTGTCAGGTACTTGCTTTTGCCTTGTCCCTCCCCCCAATTAATGGCCACAATTTCTTGTTTGGTTGTGTGTTTTGTTATTATGTATTGAGACTGAGCATTGTGACTATTATAATGTAACTGTCAAAGTTATATTCTCCCATTCCTTAGGTTTTTCTTGCTAGCTGAGGGTTATTGCTATACATCTGTGACATTTTCCAACTGTTTTTGCAAATAGAATATTTCTTACATGTGACTACTAAAGTTTTATTCCATTATCTGTATGGTCAGCCAGTGACCTATCAAGGTCATCAAAATATCTGCCCCCGCAAAAAAAAATGTTCTCTCTTTAAATGTTGTCATGGATGGGGGTAGAAGAACTAATACCCCCTGTACTTCCAAGGGGCCTGAAAAAGGCAAGATTTCTATTTGAGCCTGTCTCTCTGAGATTTGCCAGGTTGAGCAAAGCATGCAGGTGAAGTTTTTGGAGAAGAGCATTCTCCATTGCCTGCTTTATTGCTCCCAGAATGAGAGTGCAAATCCCCACAGCTGTAGCAGCGCTGAGAAGCAGGGACTGGTGGTGCTGGTTTGCTCGTTCGGTTCTCCTATCAAGATCAGCCTGTCCCTTTGGCAGGCAGTTGTTTCAAGCATCTGGTTAGGTTCTACAGTTGATTCTGGTTGTTTCTCTGGGACTCGTGACATTTTGCAACACAAGTTTTACGGTAGTCTTACATTACATTGCCCTTCTCACATGGTGCTTATGAGTAGGGGCAGTCTTTGCTATGTTTCTGCTGCTTTGTGTTGTTGACTATTCATACTATTAGAGAAAAGTAGTGAGCCTCAGATTTGAGCACGTGAAGGATTATGATTTTTAAATATTTGTAGAAGAAAAACCCATAAGTATGATTAAAATTTTAATCATTTGTTTAATTATCATGCTCTGTTAGTGTTTTATATAATCATTTCATGTTTTATATGAATAACAAAGTTGTATGAAAAACATACAACTTAATTTTTTTTTTTTTGTTTGTTTTTTTTTTTTGGTTTTTCTCCGGTACCGGGAACCGAACTCACGACCTTGTGCTTGCCAGGCAGGCGCTCTTAGCCGCTGAGCTAAATCCCCAGCCCCCATACAACTTAATTTTTATCAATTATTTCTCACTCTGTATGGTTAGCTTGTGTGTCCTGGAGCAGATTCAGTGTTTATCATGGTTTAATCATTGGAATATTCATAAATGTTCAGAAAAATAACTGAATATTATGCCACTTACAAAGTTCACCTAATTTACAGTAGGTTTTATTTATTT
>NW_004955405.1:32618107-32620029 GCF_000276665.1 Chinchilla lanigera | reverse complement strand
GTGATTTCTTTCTTTCTTTCTTTCTTTTTTTCCTGCTGGTGATTTCTTTAGATGTGCAGAAACTTTTCAGTAGGATGAGATCCCAGTTGTTGATTCTTTGAAGTGTTTCACATACAGTTTGGTTTTTGTTCATGAACTCTCTGCCTACTCTTATGTCTTCAAGGTTTTTACCTCCTTTCTCTTCCAATAGATCTAGTGTTTCTGTTTTAATAGGTTTTATTTAAAGCAAGATGATGTAGGAAATGTTACCAAATAAATAAAGCTATCTTTATGGTTAAATTATTTTGCTTCACTTGATATTTGAGAAAGATTGGCAACAGCAAGAACAAAGGGAGAAACATGTTTGCCTTTTCAACCTTAGGTTTTAATCTTCAATGCTCAATTTGTTGTACATGTAAAGTTTACTTATTTACATAAGGCTCATTTTTTAGGCTTTTTTTTTTTTTTCTGTCTTTTTGAGACAGGGTCTCACTATGCAGTTCAGGGTGGCCTTGAGCTCACTTTGTAGCCCAGGCTGGTCTCTAACTCACAGTGATCCTCCTTCCTCAGCCTCCCGAGTGCTGGGATTATAGGCATGCGCCACCATGCCCTGCTCATTTTTGAGGCATTTAAAAAAAATATTTAATCTTCAGGTTTTTTTCTGCTACTAATACAAGGCAGTTACTTTAAAAATATTTCAAAGACAAACAGTAGATTGTTACTCTAGTAAGTCCTTTAATCCGTGTTTGAATGTAAGATAAATTTGTGTCTAAATTTTGGTTTTAGAACTATCAAGAGGGTGAAAAATAGCACCATTTTTACAAATCAAGAGCTATAGAGAAGGGTTTACTTTGGGAATGTTTATGATTGTCTTTTTTTTATTTTTAAAGTGGAAAAGTTTTATTAATGTTCAAACTCCCCTCATATAAGGCCTTATAAAAATTCTTAGTAGTTTGATTATACATTTCTTTAATTTCTACATAGTTACAATGGTGTATAACTTACCTTTTCATAATACATCATTTCTATACATTAGTTCAGTTAAGCATTTAGTTTCAAGTCTACTACTTGAACAGTTTCTCTGTACATAGGTTAGCAGGGCTAATTAGCATCAGATGCTCTTTATTAAGAGGTATATGATCTGAGTAATAACAGTCGCTGAAGTTTGGTATTCTTATGCAGCATTTTCTTTTTGCTTTGATCCCAACACAAAACTGAGGGATATGGAAATCTTGAAAGTCCAAAGACATTACCTGTTGAACCATCGTTATACATAAACCCTTTTGAAATCTGTACTAGGTACAGATCTTTCATATCAGGATAAGGCTGCTTGGGAATAGAAATGGAAAAGATAGCTTTGAGTTTTCTGTGTGGTGCTGATAGGAGGGGAGAAATGGTAAAATACCTGCTGCTTCTCACTAATGAGAGCAACTTGGAGAAATACCGGAAGGTACTCCAGCTCATTCTTTAGTGCGGTGTGAGCGCTGGCTTTAGCTTATGCTAGATGGCCATGGCGCTGATCTCGTGTGTGAAACACAAAACATTTTCATGCTGTGATCCAAGTCTTAATCGCAAGCTATATTGAGATTTTAAAAAATGTTTTAGCTATGTTTTATCCTTGATGCCTGAGTTACAGCACCAGTCTGTTATTATTTATTAGTAAAATGAATATAGTCCAGATAAGGATCAGATAAGAGCCTGTTTGGGCAATCTGATTAAACTAGAACACTAAAAAATAAGGTATGTCTACAGAAATGTCTAAAAGGTGCAAAAAATCAAATACATACCTAAATAAATGTTTCGAAGGGAAATCAGCCCGTCACCTAACGGGTCACACGGTATTTGCTGTGTCGCAGTCCCGCTCACCGTTAGGCTGCAACTGGACCACAGCACTGTGTTCATTCACTTCATTCTCCGCCTCACTGCTGTCAGCATCTTCGTTG
>NW_004955405.1:32503277-32617127 GCF_000276665.1 Chinchilla lanigera | reverse complement strand
ATAAGCATTCTCTGGTTTTGAATTAATCAAAAAACCCTTTAAACCTTCAGCTGGAGGTCTATAACCAAATTTTGCTGGAAGATCATCAAATGTCTGAGATGCATTTTCAAAATTATGCACTAAAATGTCTGCTCCTACAGGTAGTAAGCTTAAGAATGCAAAGAGCTGGACAGTCAAGATGGTGTGGACTTATGTAGCTGAAAGCATAAGCATCCCTATGGAGAGCAGCATCTCATCAGCAAGTCACCTGGAGGGCCCGCTCCAGGACCCAGGCTCGCTGGCCTTGTTGCTGCTTGAGAAGACCCTAGCCTAGGTCATAACTGAACATCCACACCAACCCCCACCTGTGGCTGTCTTTTTTTAAAAAAGTGTGTGTGTGTGTGTGTGTGTGTGTGTGTACATGTGTGCATGCACTTGTGTGGGTAGACATTTTTTTCTTCCTGCATGGCCAGAACTTAGTTGGCATTTCAGCATGGCTATCTGCATTTTGTAAGTAGATAGAATAGTTTGTTTTCAGAATAAAAGAAATGTGAAATTTTTTGTTAATTGTATAGCAGATAATCCCAGAACAAGTTTAGCCCCAGGGAAATATGATGATGCATTATATTTCAAGTTCCTTTTATGCATTTATAATTGGGAACTGATATTGAACATTTTCAGCTGCCTATGTGTATAAACATATGTATATATGAAGACTTAGGCTGTCATTTTGTGTCCTTTCATTGCCCTTTTACTATATTCATTTTGCTCTAGCTGTGATTGAAAAAAACAGAGGTATTTTTGACCATTGCAAAAGGATAAAAGTTGTTTTGCAGTATGTACACACAATTTTATGTACATAAACATATATCTCAGGTGCAAATATATATGTATATCATATATGTTTATATATGATATGTGAGATCTAAAAATGTGAGTAGTATAAAGAAATAGAGTTAAGAAAGGACATCTATGCTGGAATGTGAGCATTTACAATAATACACTATCTAGTTAAGTCTTTAAAGTATTAAAACAATTGTGAAATTTGTCTTTAGGGATCATTTGACATTACAATGTGTTCACTTCAAGGGTGAAAATAACTTTTTTAGTGGCATGAATTAAACATAAAAGTAACTTAAAACGTAAACACTCTAATAAATCACATGGTGAACTTGTCTTACTATACATAGAAGCAATAATATGAAGATTCTAACAATTCCCCAAAAATATTTTTATCAAACTCCTAAAGGATGTCAGTGAACCAATTTCATTTGGGAATATGTTTTCATTAATAATGCTTTAGGCTGTTGTAATGAAATTCTTTACCATCTGTGTCTAGTAATCGTTGATACTTAATTAAAATGTTAGTTGTATCCAAGCTTAAATATTGCATAACTTCTCTTATATGAGAATCCCAAAGTATAAATTTCAAAAAAGTACAATAGGAAACAGGGAGCTTGATGTTTGTAAATGGGAAAAGGATCTAAAGACAGTTGGAAGGGGAATAAAAATAATTAAGGTCTGTGTGATATATGTACTTATTCTCTAAGATGAATGTAAAAATTATGTACTGCAAACATGTACTCATAAAAAATTTTTTTTGAAATGTTAGTTGTATCATAGTAGATAAAAAAGGAACCTTTTTGGAGATGTGGTTTTCTTTGAGAAATTTGTATAAGGTTTAATTTCATAATAAAACATTTTTGTCTTGTTTTCTGACAGTAGAAAATATCTGTAAAATTACTTTATAGACTAGAATTGTCATCACTCTTTGAAAAGTGTCACGTGTACTACTCTGAGTTTTAAAATCAAGTTCCCTGGATATGTACTATTGTCCAAGTGCATCATATGAGGCAAAGATTGAGGCTTATGTCACTCATTTTATTTTTGGCTACCCAATTTAAAACCACCAAGATCTGACTGATGCTGTATACCAGCATGTTCAATAGGAACATAAAATGTACCTTTTTAAAACGCTTGAAGGCATATTTTAAAAGGTAGTTTTAGTAATATATTTTACCTCATCAAACATTTCTGTTTTTTCAACATGTTATTAGTAAAACAGTTACATATTTGTGAGATAATACAGAGGGTTTTCTCCTGAATTTTTAAATATACATATGAAATTTACCATCTTAACCACTTTTCAGTGTATAATGCTTTATTACTAAGTCATATTGCTATGCAGCCATTCCACTGCACATCTCTAGAAGTCTTTTCGTCTTGGAAAACTAAAATTCTTTACCTGCTTGTACCCATCCCTCTCCCCTACTGACAGCTATCATTGTACGTTCTTTTTTCTATAATTTTTGACAATACTGAGATATTTTCACATTTTTTTATACTGTATTTAAAATTCAGTGTATATTTTACATGTACAACACAACTTAGTTTGAACCAAGCACTTTTCAAGTGCTCATTAACCACATTTAACGTTCGGCTGCTGTTTTAGATACCTGAACTCTATACTATAATATATACTGAATATATAATTGAGTCTACACTGTGTTAGTGTGGTATGCCAACTAATGCTGTATTAACATTTCTGTCATGCATTTTCTCTTTGTCATCTAGAACAATAAACAGGTCCTATGATTCGCAAATTTTCAAAAATGGTATACCATGTTTTTGAAGTGATGTTTATATAGTTGGGTGGACATTAGTGACCATAACACAGTGTTAGAGAAGGCTGGTGTCTAAAGTTGGTAGTTACGAACTGCCAGCTCTTAGGAGTTTTGGTTTGGACATACAGTATAGACTTCTTGAATGGTATGTGTTGGGATCCTCAAGACCAAATCTGGAAGGACTCCCAGCACTCAGAAAACAGATATTAAACTCCTAGTTATACTTCATGACATCTAAAGAGATTCAAGTTAAAATAAACAAGGAGGAGACGATATTTTGGGTGAACTTAAAAGAAACCACATGAGCTTCCAGTTGTCCTTTCCTACTGGAATTACACAGGTAGCACTTAATTCTTCCAGTACCTGTGTGTGTGAGTGTGCACAAAGAATGTCACCAGGGAAACTCACATTGATCTTTGCATCCATGATTTGTGTTGGGGATCAGTTGATTTTATCCAGCTACTTAGTCTCTAGTCTCCCCTTCCTTCTCCCACATGGCCCAGAGCTCCAGGTTTACAAAAATAGGCACTGACCATAGTTCACATTGTTTTGTTTTTTAATTTTGAGAAATAAAAGAAGGAAAACATATTAACAGACGGACATCCATTTACAAACTAGCATAAGAACAATACAAACAAAACAGAGTTACAAAGTTGTTGGAAATTAACCATGGTTGTTGTGTTACCTATTGATATCTTCAGAGTGCTTTCTTAAGAAAACAAGAGACATACACAATGGATCAAAGAAGTAATCATTAGCTGTTCCTTTCTGTAGAGGAATAGAAGACAGTAGTACAACTATGTTAGCTATCCTGTATATACGTACTTACGTATTTTCCCCTTCTTTTCCTTCTCTTTTCCCAGTTGACCTTTACTTTAGAGCATTTTCCTTTCATTTCACAATGTCTATTATACCTCCTAGTTTTTATTCACTCCTTCAGGTCTTATGCTAGTGGGACAATACGATTCTTAAACATGCAGGTCTGATTTGTTTCACTTCTGAGTATGGTCTCTAGTTGTGACCATTTACCTATAAAAGCCTCAAGTTTATCTTTCTTTATAGCTGAGTAACATTCCATTATATAAAAGTACCACAATTTTTTTTATCCAATCCTCAGTGGATGGATTTGGGTTGCTTCCACAATTTAGCTATCACAAATTGCGCTGCTATGACATAGTTCACATTGTTAATGTAAATTATTGGGATTAGTACTGGGGATGAGTTCAGTGATAGAAATTTGCCTAAATGTGCAAGGCCTTAGTTGATCCTGAGCACTGCAAGAAACAATATGTCTGGTATGATCCACTGTCAGGTTTACAGGTACATTCTTGTAGGTAGAATATTCCAAGGGCTTAGAGCTTATCTTCCAGAGTACCTTTCAGGTGAGTCCTTTCTTCAGCATGCCCAGAGTTTAAGCACCATAAACCTGCTGAGTTGCCTTTTTACTGCACAGGATGATTCTAAGAGCCTTTCAAAGGAGAGCATCTCTGGTGTAAAGTTACAAAACAAAAAGATGAGAGTGACAGCTCTATTTGCCTTAAACATCTGATACGTTTTATTTATTTGTTTGTTAATTTATTTATTTTGGTCCTTTTGAGACAGAATCTCACTATGCAATTCAGGCTGGCCTTGAGCTCACTTTGTAGTCCAGGCTAGCCTCAAACTCACAATGATCCTCCTGCCTCAACCTCTGGAGTGCTGGGATTACAGGCATGTGCCACCATGTCTGGCTCTGATACCTTTTAACAAAAAATGTGAATATGGAATACTGAATGTTAAAGTAGAACAATAAAGGTTGACTATCACATGTGAAGAATATAACATTTAGGGGATGTAGCTCAGTGGCACAGTGCCTTCCTAGCAAATGCAAGGTTGTGAGTTCAATTCCCAGTACAAAAAAAAAAAAGGAAAAAACATTTAAGATGTGCTACAGTTTTTTTTTTTTTGTTGGAATCAAGTCTTGAGTTTACTGTCTCATAAATTCACTTAGCTTGTTGAAATTATGTCAACCCCCCTTCTTTTTTTTTTTTTTTTGGTCTATGGTGGAGTAACTTACAGAAGACTTAAATTCCTGTCAAACCTATTAAAGATACTAGGGAAAAAAAGCCTTTTGTAGACCTTTTAGCACTTCTGAGTCAGCCAAGTCTTGAAGAGAGAAAGGAGACGGACACATTTTGTGTTGTTTCCTCTTGCGTTTTCCAATGTAAGCTGATTTGGATAAGGAGGTAAAAGCTGAATTGGGCAGAAGAGATGAACGAAAAGCAACTGAGAAAGTTGAATAGGGCTTTCAATAGTTTATTGTTTTCATTGTTGCTCTGGCTGTAGGTTTACTTTTGCATCTCCTGAAGGGCCACAGCAGGTGAATGAGAACAAACCAGTGGCCAGTAAATTAACTTAGCTTGGTGAAACATGAGTCTGGCATTCAATAAAGAATCGCTAGGCACAAAATAAAATCAAGAGGAAAACATTGACTGTGGAAACAAGTCCAGGTTATGTAGACTTTGGAGTTGTAGGGGCTTTATAATTCTATAACCAACCTGTTCGTGAAAAGAGATACTGAGATTGAAAATTCCACAAAAGAACATTAATTCTTAGAAAAGAATCATGAAATTCTGAAATTGAAAATATGGCAACTAAAATTAGCACAATAGATAGGTTTAACTGCTGGTTAGACACGTCTGAAAAGACGAATAGTAACCTAGAAGATAAGTAAATAGAAAACATTCAGCAGCATGGATTTGTCTTTTTGGCGTGAAGACCAAACCAAAATAAAATATAGCAACTTTTAAATATTTCACCAAACCAAATCTCTTATCTGACAGCTTATGAAAAGAGTGAAAGGGTGAAAAGGGTCCTTATGTGAGTGTAGTTGCAATTCTTGCTATTTTAATGTATGTGGTTTTATATTTTTACTATAGTGGTTTCTTTTTTTTTTTTTCCTGTCTTTTCTTTGAGACAGGGTCTCGCTATGCAGTCCAGGCTGGCCTTGAGCTCATCTTGTAGCCCAGGCTGGTCTCGAACTTGCAATGATCCTCCTGCCTCAGCCTCCTGAGTGCTGGGATTACAGGTGTGCGCCACCATGCCTGGCTGTGGTTTTTTCTTAAAAATACATTAAATATGTATTATGGGGATAAAACATGTAATTATTTTCACTTATAAATAAGTGTACTTGATACCCTTCCTTTAGTGTTTGAACAAACAAAAATTGTTCCATGACTGATACTTTATGAAGAAATCACTTGTTCTTAAACTTAGCTATTTAGAACCTTTAGGTGAGAAAATAAGCAAAATACAGAGGGAAAATAGATAAAGAGAGCAGGATGGTAAACTTCGTGTATTTTAGCATCAGGGAGCTGTAGTGCCCTTACTCTTTTAACATTTAAAAAAATTTATCGGAAAAAGGTAAAACAACATTTCCTAACAAAATAATAGGAAAATAACAGTAGTTAATACATTACATATTATCTTTAAAGTAGCTGCTTAGGGAACAAGGTATGGGCATAAAAATTTCTCCAATTGATATTAGTGCAAACTTTCCTTTTTAATGAGCTAAGAGACACAAACAGTATAACTGACTTGCATTTTTTCCCCTTTTCTCTATTGTCCTTTCCCCTTTCACCCATCCTAGTTCTTTTTTCCCTTCGAACAATTTCCTCCCATTTCACAATATCTGTTGTACATTTTAATACTTACTCTTTCAGTTTCTCACACCAGGCAGACAGTACAATGTTTACACATGAGTCTGATTTATTTCACTTATGAGTATGGCCTCAGGTTATATCCATTTATCTATAGAAGTCTCAAGTTCATCCTTCTTTATGGTTGAGTAGTAGTACTCTATTGCATAAAAGTACCACATCTTTTTTATCCATTCCTCCGTTGATGGGCATGTGAGTTGTTTCCAAGATTTGGCTGTTACAAATTGTGCTGCTGTGAACATGGGTGCACATATATCTCTGTGGTATGATGTTTTTAATTCTTCTGGGAAGATACCCAGAAGGGAAATAGCTGGGTGCAATGGGACCTCTAATACTAGTGTTTTGTTTGTTTGTTTGTTTGGTTGGTTGGTTTTTTGTTTTTTCCGGTACCAGGAATTGAACTCATGACCTTGTACTTGCCAGGCAGGCACTGTGCCGCTGAGCTAAATCCCCAGCCCCTAATACTAGTCTTTTGAAGAATCTCCACATTGATTTCCACAATGGTTGCACAAGTCTACACTCCCACCAGCAGTGGAGAAGGGTTCCTTTCTCCCCACAGCCTTTCCAGCATTTGTTATTGGTTGATTTCTTGATAATATCCATTCTCTTTGGGGTGAGATGGAATCTCAGTGTTGTTTTAATTTGCGTCTCTCAAATGACCTGTGATGTTGAACATTTTTTCATATATTTATTTGCCGTTTGCATTTCTTCATCTGAGAAGTGTTCTGAGATGTCCATTTTTTGATTGAGTCTTTGAATTTGGGGGGTCTGATTTTTTTCAGTTCTTTATATGTTCTAGATACAAGTCCTTTGTCTGAAGGACAGTCAGCTAAAATTTTTTCCCACTCTGTGGGTTGTCTTTTCACTTTGTGGATAATTTCTTTTGCTGTAGTGCCCTTATTCTTTTTTTTTTTAAATTTATTTTAAAAATAAAAGAAGGGAAACATTAACAAGCAGACATCCATTTACAAAATAGCGTAAGAACAATACAAGCAATACAGAGTTACAGACAAAGTGGTAGGAAATTAACAATGGTTGTTGTATTACATGTGGATATTTTCAAAGTGGTTTCTCAGGAAAACAAACAGAGACATGCAAAATGGATCAAATAAGTAATCATTAACTGTTCCTTTCAGTAAAGTGATAGAAGTCAGTAGTACAACTATGTTAGCTATCCTGGATATACATACACACGTAATTTCCCCTTCTTTCTTTTCTCTTTTGTGCCCTTATTCTTATTTGGGATAATGGTTACAGTTTGCATAGTGATTTGTCAAACTACCAGTAGTCAGAAATAGCAATTTAGGGAAGAAGTTATGGATAAATTGTTGAAGAATTGGTTTTATCAAGTCTCATAATGGCTAAGACTCCATTCTGAATTGTACCATTAGTCTACATAGCTCTAAGACAGAAAATGGGAAAAATGTTGTCAATTAGATCTTGATATCTCAGTAACCGAGTTACATCCTGATTTCAGAAAAATTACAATGTACGGGGAAAACTAAATGGTAATCCTGCTTTTAAACTGTAATTCCATTCTTTAGTATTTGACTTGGATTAAAGAAGTTCTTTGAGCACTTTTCCTAACCTGAGAATGGGATGGTAAAGTATCATACGAAATTCTTGATCTTCCCCTCTCACCTCTTCTACCTCCTAGTAATTGGTGTCTGTAAGATGTCACTGGCTGCTTCCTATATGATGACTGAGACTTGTGATAGACTTTGAATAGACTAGTCTTTTGAAGAATCTCCACATTGATTTCCACAATGGTTGCACAAGTCTACACTCCCACCAGCAGTGGAGAAGGGTTCCTTTCTCCCCACAGCCTTTCCAGCATTTGTTATTGGTTGATTTCTTGATAATATCCATTCTCTTTGGGGTGAGATGGAATCTCAGTGTTGTTTTAATTTGCGTCTCTCAAATGACCTTAGAACCTTCAGGTGAGAAAAGCATCAAGCTAGTATTGATATTGCCTCTATGTTGGTTTTTAGAAAGCACATCCTAAGAAAATTTGCATTTCCAAAAAATTTAATTATTGCTGGGCAAGGTGATGCATGCCTATAATCCCAGCACTTAAGAAGCTGAAGTAGGAGGGTCACCATGAGTTCAAGGCCAGCCAAAGCTACATAGTGAATTCCTGCTTTTTTGAACTGCATAGCAAGACCCTATTTCAAAAATACTAAACAAAACAACAAAATAAATGTAATTATTATGCTTATAATCTCAATTATTATGCTTATAATCTTTAGTTATATAGAATTCCTTCTTTTCTATGGATAAATACATGGTGTGTTTTTTAAATAAAGGGTTGAATTTTATAGTTTAGTAGAAGAATTCCTCACTGTATTCCTAGTTTGAAGATTCCTAGGAAACCCAGACATTTTTTCTTGAGCAGTAAAATATTTAGTTTTAATTTTGTGTTCATTCTTTTCTTTCAGGATTTTTCAAGCCACATTCAATTGATAGGATGAAAAAGTTTAAGAGAAGGTTGTCCCTCACACTTCGAGGAAGCCAGACTATTGATGAATCATTATCTGAACTGGCTGAACAAATGACTATTGAAGAAAACAGCAGCAAAGATAATGGTAAATATTTGGGATGGGGTAGATGCTCCCCATTCAGTTACTTTATAGATAGAATGTAAGTTTACTGCCCAGATAGATCCCTAACAGCATCCTTTTGTTTATCTCTCTCTGTCTCTTGTTTCTTGGGACAGAAAAGATTATATAACTTCTACATACTTACTGGAGTATTCTACAGTCACTCTAGCAGTGTTACTGTGCTTGGTCTCAAACCCCAATAAGTTATTCCATCCCACATATCTTTGTGTTTTTTACTATTTCATAAGTAAGGATAAGTTGCGTAACATCATGCTAATTGTTAAATAACTATTTTCAAATTACAAGGGATCATCAAAATATATGGTGAGGGTTTCCACTGAAAATGTTATACTAAAAAATACCTTGTTATTAATTCATACCGCTTTTTGAAGCACGTCTGGAAGTCTTCTTTCATGAGTGTCTTTACAAGATATGATAAAACTATGGTGAATACCGCTGCTGCGTGCCATTTAATGAACAGGCAGTCCTGGCAGTCTCACCAAAGCATTATGGTTGGTCCTTTTCCACCTTATTCACTGGTTCTGGCACCTGTGACTTCTGCTTCTTCCCCAGAGTCAGTATGACCACGAAAGGCAACCGTTTTGAATTGATTTAGTGCGTTGAGACAGCCACAGGAGTGCAATTAAAGATACAGAAGCAGACTTGTACCACTGTTTCAGAAAGTGGCAGGAGTGGTGCGATAAGTGTGCTTGAAGTGAAGGGGTGTTTTTGAGGAGGATTTATAGTAATGCATCTTTTACTGTAACATTTTTAAGCAAATTAAACTATCACTGTATTTTTTGATCACAGTGTATTTTTCAGTTATTTTTGTTATTTTTATAGCCTGAGTTAAAGTACATAGGATGTTTGTGAAATTCCTGTTTGTTACTTCCTCATAGCTTTATAATAAACTGTGTACGTAGGGACTGTTTACATAAGTTACAGGGTTCATCACTGTGTATTTTTACTCTTGTATTTTGTGTTTACCAGAACCTATCTATAGTATTGAGAGCACTTAAGGCAGGTGATATACAGTGTTTCATGCATTTGACGGTGCTTTTTACAATTCCAAGTGGAATGTTAATATAATGTAAAAGAGCTGTTAATATATGTATTAACAATATATGTATTAATTATACATTAATTAATGTAAAAGGGCTGTTAATATATAATGTAAAGAGCTATTAACAATGTTAATATAAGAGCTTGTTAAATAGAATGAAAATGCAAACTTGGTGAAACTGTTAGAACATGGCTACGTACTTAAAACTAAAATAACTCCATAGATGTCATAATAATCAAGAAAGAATTTAAATGAATGGCTGCCAGTGTTAGCATATGTAGAGTATGTGGCAAGCCATCATTGCTTGTGCCTTGAAATTCTGCTCTTGTGGCAGTGCGTAAAAACGCGAACATGTTCACCCCCACCCCCACCCTGCCGCATTCTCTGTGGATGCTTGTGTTGTGAGAGAGGGAAAGGTGTCGTGGGAAGGGGCTGCATTTTAAGTTATGAGTCACGGGCTGTGATTTGGAATATACTAATACCCTACAAGGGCTGGTCCTGGGCGTCATTTATCTTACTCAGGCTTTAGATAACGTGTTTGGTTTTTTCAAAGGGGTAATGCTTACCAAACTTTGTCTGGTTTTTTAGGGGCCCCCAGGTTGTTGGGTGACTGTTGGCACAGTTAGTACAGCGTAGGTTTTCTTCATTCAGTCTGCAGCATCACGTCTGTTTTCTCAGACCTTCTTGGTTTTGCTAGTGTTTTCCTTTGGCACTGCCAGTTTTGTTTTTAACACAAGGAGAAGAGAGATGGGCTCAGCAGGAAATGTAAAATAATAATTAGGATATAATTATATGTAGAAAGGAAAATTTTGCATTTGGATCAAATTCTGAAGATGGTTTTATATTTTCTTCCTCTTATAAGCTGATTCTACTGGATACATGGAGCAAACTCCCACTGAAGACTTCATATTAATTAAATCCAGTGTGTTCATTGTTAGGATAGAAGAGTCTTGCCAGTATGTTTACCAGTGATGTTCAGGAATAAAATAAGCACAGTATGCATCTTGGTAAATAGCATCTAAGACACATTCTTTTTTTTTTTTTAAGACACGTTCTTAATGTATGTTTGACTACAAAGCAGTTCTCTTTTTACATTTTTTAAAAAAACTATGAATCAAAGAAACATTTTGAAGAATTGGTTATTTTTTAGACTGATTACATATTTTCTGGAATATTTTAATATTAATTATCTTAGAAGGCATATAGTTTGTAACAAATGGTGAAATGTTAAAAAACCTAATTTTTTAAAGTAGTTTATATTCTTAAAACTTCGTTTATGAATGTAGTAATTCTAATAGGAAAAAATAAAACAGGAGTTCTGTTGTTTCTTTTTGGCCTGAGTTGCTTGAAATAATACTTGAAGACCTCATAATAAACATTGCTTCTTCTTGGGCTGTGGAGATTGCTGGTAGCGTGGACTACTGTACCTGCTTTTGCTTATTCTCTTTTTCATGGATTTCACGAACAGCCTTGGCAGAGATTCTACATCTCTTTGGTCGCCTACCAGTGCCTGATAACCGGTTCTGTCCAACACATTCTTTCCTTACGGAGTTTAGTTTTTTTGTTTCATTTTTTTAAAGCACAAAAAGCTTCTAAGATAGGTCATACACAAACATAGTCTATGTCAAATTGTTATGAGTGTGGGATAATACTTTTTAATCTGCTCATACAGGATATAATGAGTTTATAAATCACAAATGGCCTTTGCCTAACGACAGATGAGAGTGTTAGTATGGAATATGAGACATATAGTTTATATTTCCCCGAGTAAACACTGTTTGGATGAACTTTTGATCTCCTTTCTCTTGTTTAATCACATGTATGACCACAGTCCTGTTATTCTTGCATTACATATAGTCATGTAGCTGTCATGCATACCCTAGAACCAGTTGAATGGGGAAGTACACACTTTGAGAAGTTGTACTATAAACATCTTGGAAAAGTTATGGTACATATGATGCTTTTGGTAATAGATATGCACATAGTTTCTCACTGGTCCATACTCCTCTTCCTTGAGTTAATAGTTCTGTCATTTCATTAACTGGGCTGCACTGTAAAGTTTTAAACTCAGTTATAAATGTATTAATATAATTGTAATTCATATTATTCGGTGTATTTATTTAATTTGGATGTTTGCATATGACAGGTGGATTGAATCTAGGGAAAGATGAATCCTGATTTTGTAGTCAGTGTGTTAAAAATAATTTGAAAGTTTACAAACTTGGTTGATTTAAGCATTCAAACCTTCACTTAGTATAGCTCTCCTTAAGTATGAAATGAAATGTTTGCACAGAAATTTATAAACTGCAGTGTAAAGTAGTTTTCCTAAAGTATCTGTAAGGAAAAATTATTCCGAGCTCATCAGATTTTAACTGAAACAGCATTAAATGTTTAATTTCCTAAAAACTAGCAAAAATTAATCTATCTCATTTCCTCAGAAAGTTAAACATAGAGCCATATAATCCAGCAGTTCCATTTGTAAGGATAAACTCAAAAGAATCAAAACAGACATTCAAACAAAATCTTACCCAGATTTTTAGCCACTTAAATACTTTTTAAGTTCTGTATTTGGATACTTTGTGCTTTAGTGAGTCTGTTGTTCTTTAAAGACTCCTTACATTAAAAATTCCAAATTTGCGCTGTAATTTCAGAGCCTCTGTACTGATGCACACTTCAGTATTTCTGGTTTATTCATTAAGTCAGTACATGGAAGAGGAGTGTGGAAACAATCCTGAGACATTAAAATAGGCAATTAAAAATCTGATAGACTACATTAGTAGTTTGGTGATTGTTAATTTTGGCTACATGAGAAATGTATAGATAAGTCATTAGACCAACTAATTTTCTATAAGTACTCTTTCATAGAAATTATTTTAACTTTAGTGTTTGTATTAGATAGCCAAAGAAGTAAGGCTAAATGTAATGACCTCTCTTACAGCATTTTGTTTTGTTTTCTGTTCTGCTTTCCCGATCCTTCTCATGTGATCCTGCATCTTGGGCTGGCGATGGAATGATTTTTGGATATTGTGAACCACAGAGCCTATTGTGAAGAATGGCAGGCCTCCCACGTCTCACAGTATGCATTCCTTCCTCCACCAGTACACAGGGTCTTTCAAGAAGCCCCCGTTGCGGAGACCCCACAGTGTTATTGGAGGCAGCCTTGGCTCCTTCATGGCAATGCCGAGAAATGGAAGCAGACTAGGTAATTGGGTTATTTCTCTGCTATATTTAACTTCCTGATTGTAGGACGTGTACATATTTATGTTTTAGTTTTATGGAATTCAGTGGACCTCTGTTACCTGATTTCTCTTCGTCAGATAAAAACCAAGTTAACAGTAGAAGGATAGCAGAAAGTGGGAAGGTTCTAGAGAGGTAGTAGGGCTGACACTACAGAGAAGAACAGTAATATTTGGACACCTGTCCAGTAGAAAGAAAACAAGCCCTGTAAGAATAGATGCAAAATTTCAAGATGAAAGGCTGCTTAGGTTGGTGCTTCATTTAGGGTCTTACCTCAGTAGCTCTTCAAATCCTGTCTGATAAAGTAGTACAATAATTAGATTATCACTTGTGTTGTTACTTTTTTTATCATTGTGTTCTTTTAAATATCCAGGGAAAACATGTATTTATAGTTATTTCTTTATGATTTCTCTGATCTTTTTTGTTAGTATATTATCATGTTTTGATTTTTAAAATCTTGTTAAACATAGCTGTTTTATTGTCTCATTAGATCATGATATTTCTTGAAGTTCCTGTGAATTTTATTCTGTTGCTTGCTTCATTACTTGCATGGTAGATTATTTCTCGATGTGCTACATTAGTCTGAGAGTCTAAGCTTACCTACACTGAAGTGGTGTCTGTGGGAAGTGTGTGCAGCCTTATTTCCCAGAGTGCAGCCGTACAGAATAGTATGCTGGGATCGGCTCACTGTGGTTCAGGAGAGATGATTGTTAAATTTTCAGGAGCTTTGCAAGTTGGTTGTTCAGCATAGCTATTAATAATACTAGCCGTTTTTTAAAATAGCTATTTTTTTAAATCATTATTTTAAATCATATATAAGCTTAGAGTTATATAAGCTAATATAATAAGCTTAGGTACGGATATATAAGCTAAATTAAAACAAAGGTAATGAGTAAATACTCAAGTCATTATTTCCTAAAATCCTTTTACTGCTTTTTACTGTCACCTATAAGGTGAGGGTTCTGTTGTATCTTTGTTGTCCAAGTACTATGTCACAGTGCACTGCTGCACATTTCTTCCAAATGTTAAATGTTCAGGTGCTGTCATATTGGTAGCTTGAAATTGGCCACAGAGGGAGTGTTTACCTCATGGAATCAGTAAACACCGTAGCTCAGAGGGGCTTACTGCTTTGTTGATTGACTAGACCAAAAGCTGGTTAGCAAATTTTTTAGGTTTTATGGACTACTGTCTCTGTTGCATATTTTTTTCCTTTGGCTGGAAAGTCTCTAAAAAAATGCAAAACGTATTTTCAGTTTAGTGGCCAACATCCATTATTGCTGGGCATGGTGGTGCATACCTGCAAACCCAGTGTGTTGTGGGGAGGTTTAGCCAGGAGGGTCTCAAGTTCAAATCCAGCCTGGGCAATTTAGCAAGATCCTATCTCAGTAAGATAAGGGCTGGGATGAGCTCAGTGTCAAGGCCCCTAAGGTTCAATGTCCAGTACCCAAACCAAGCCAAACAAAAACAAACCAAAGCGCAAAGCGTCCTTTTTTATATCTTTTTTTTTTTTTTTTGGTTTGGTTTTTTTTCTGGTACCGGGAACCGAACTCACGACCTTGCGCTTGCCAGGCAGGTGCTTTGCCGCTGAGCTAAATCCCCAGCCCCAAAGTGTCCTTTTTTGTTATAGATTTAAGAAGGCAATGTTGAAAATATTAGTAATGCCGGCAAAATTTAGAAGTGTACTGTGTCTGAAGCTTTTACAGTTGTGTGAAAAGCCCCAAAATTGAACAAGTAAATATTCTTCTAATTCTTAAAAACCACCACCTGATTCAGCAAGGAAGTTCCTTACCCCACTGACAAATGAGTAATGTTCTGACACAGTTGTCATTGTTTCACTTTTGTCTCAAAGGAAACAAAGTTACAAACCAATAGAAGTGTTACAGCTATACTTGTTTGTTAATAATGTGATTTCTTGGTTGAGTCAGTTGGTCCTCAGTGTTTGTTCCGTTGAGATAAATTTCTTTTTTTTTTTGTCTTTTTGAGACAGGGTCTCACCGTGCAGTTCAGGCTGGCCTGGAGCTCACTTTGTAGCCCAGGCTGGTCTCGAACTCACAACGATCCTCCTGCCTCAGCTTTCTGAGTGCAGGTACTACAGGCATGCCCCACCACGCCCATCTCATAAATTTCTTTTGTAATCCATACACAACAGGCTTTTTTAAAAATTCTGGCCTGTACGTCTCAAAGACTTGACACTTTTAAGAGCTGGGGCTTTCTATGAGACAGTCTGAGTTGCAACTTAGGTACCAAGGGTTTCATCTTCAATCCCGTGGTGGCACCTAAACCTGGACTGTTCATACCAAGCTCAGAAACCCCTTCCAAGAAGGTGGCAGAGTGTGCATAAGAGCTTTGGGTTTTCAGTCCTCTCTGTTTTTACTTCTTGGGTCTTACCCATACATTCTTACAAATTTAGCTATACACTTTAAGGTGTTACAGTTAGTAAATATTTCCTTGAAGAAGTAGCTTTTTAGATTTTGCCAGAAATGGAAACCTTAAATTGTCTTTTAACATTTAGCAATATGACAGAAAAGCGTATGTGACCTTAGATTCTTTAGGTACCAATTTTAAGAGATTAGGAGTCAGTCACCAATACATTGACTTTTGTTGCTAAGTTAATTTTTTGTTCAGATCTCACCATAAAATTTCTCCAGAAATCTCTATAGAGTTGAAATGTATTCTATTACCATTTATAACTGCTTATGAATAGGAGTTGAATTTTCTCAGCACTAAGTTACCAAGCCAAAAATACTGAAATACTGATTTGCTATGAGACCCCTGATTTCAGTCTTTCTTAACATAAGCAGGTCTCTCGCTTTTGTAAGTAAATATGTCATTAACTTTAAATTTATACTTAGCATATTCATTTGAAAAAGAGGTCCAGTTATCTCGTCCATTCTTTGATTTTTAGTTAATATTCAGTTCACTGAATATTGAGGACCTTCTAAGTTCCAGTACTTTTAAGTTTGGAAAATACAAAAGCAGATAATCAGCTCCTGCTCCCAAGGGTCCCCTGGTGTGATACAAAGTCATGTGAACCGCAAAGTGCTCTTTGGTGCAGCAGATGCCGGCATAAAAGCCACTGTGTCTGAGATTTTAAAAGACTTCGCTGAATGGTGAGCATAGTTTTGAAGAATAACTCTGAGTTTTCCAGCTTAATATAATGGGAGGGAAAAAGTAAGTTAAGACACTGCAGCATGAAGCAACACAGGACTCTTAGGATGAAAAAGCACAGAGAGGAATAATGGTGAGAGATGGCTCTAGATCTAGCTATTATTTGTGATGAGCTACACTTGCTAGATGCCTTCAAGAATGAATGACAAGGGGCTGGGGATTTAGCTCAGCGGCAAAGCGCCTGCCTGGCAAGCGCAAGGTCGTGAGTTCGGTTCCCGGTACCGGAGAAAAAAAAAAAAAAAAAAAAAAAGAATGAATGAGAAATGCAAATATAAAAACAGGTATGGAAGTATACATGCTTGTTTTTAATATTTCCAGATAGAGTTAATCCCCCTCCTCTCTACTTCCTTTATGGTAATATATGTTCTTCTTCTTAGCAGATTTTTGAGCTTTGAGAAGTCATAAACTTGTTTTTGTAGTTTGGTACAAAATAGATATTTAGAGACCCTCTACCTGCTAACCCTTCCCTCGGTACTGAGGGTTGAACCCCAGGCCTTCACACTGATCTATATCCCCAGTCCTTTTACATACACAATACAATATATATAGTTTGTTGTTTTGTTTTGTGTTGTGTTGTGTTGTGTTGTGTTTTGGTTTGTTAAGACAGGGTCTTGCTAAGTCGCCCAGGCAGGGTTTGAACTTGTGATCCTCCTGCCTGCACTTCCCAGAATGGGGGAACTACAGGTGTGCACTGCCATGCCAAGCTCTGAATAATATTTGAAATGTTAACCCTGGGGCTTGGGAGGGCAAGCTGGATTAGCAGCTTTTAAAAAGTTTTTAAAAGAATATTCTGTGAACCGACTCTACTTGTCTATGGACCCAATGATACATTATTTAATTGAAAGAAGAGTAAACTAAATGAGAGTTAGAAGAACAGGTTTCTAGTCTGCTCTGCCTTCAAGCTATATGACCTTTTAAAAGTTGGGTAGCTTTCCAAGTCTCAGTTCTCACATCTGGAAAAAAAGAAATGACTAATTCTTAAGTATCATTTCCACTCTGTAATTTTATTCAATGTCTTAGTTACTTTTCTTGTTGCTGAGATAAAATACTCAACACCCAAAGTTAGAGGAGGAGAAGGCTCATTTGGCTCACATTTCGTAGAGGGTTTAGCTCATAGTTGGGTGGCTCCAAGATAGAGTGGCATAGCAGATGGGCATTGCAGAGGAAAAACAGTCCACAGCAAGCAGGCGGATGGTGAGCGCAAACAAGGGACCTTAGCAGCTTCTTTCTGCCCTTTTATGCCCTATCTATCCAGGCTGTGGGGATTAGGGTGGGGCCAAGCCAGTCGGTGGACTGATTAGTAACCACACAGCATCTCGCACTCTAGATCCAGCCACCTCTGAAGAAGCCCCACCTGTGATGGCATGAGCCTTTGGGGGACATCTAGATATAAGCTGTAACATTTAACTCTTGGTAAAAACTTAAATGCTAAGTCTTTCATAATTTTTGATAATCAGAATGTAAAGGTATTCCTTACTATTTTAAGAAAATTAAAATTGTTTTGATCTATTAATTGCATATCTGTGATTTTTAATACTATAATTTTTGCATGTTGACTGTATATTTTACCTATAGTGATAAATTATATGATATAGTAGGATATATTTTCTTTAAGGTAATTGTGCCTTATTTTCTGATACAGATATTGTTCATGAGAATCTAAAGATGGGATCAGACGGTGAGAGTGACCAAGCTTCTGGGACATCATCCGATGAAGTCCAGTCACCTACGGGTGTTTGTCTCAGAAATCGTATACATAGGCGGATCTCAATGGAGGTAGCCACCTAAAATATACGGATACTCTTGTGTGTGAGTCTGTGTGTCTAAACTAACACGTCCGTAGATATTAAGCAAATAAATGCCATTTGAAAATTTTTATGATGGCAAGTGATATTTGTTTCTTTGCATTAGTGTGTTGAAGTCTGTACATTTCCTTTTTTTCTAATTAATAGCCCAAAGCACTTACGCATTACTTATTGTTGTTCGTGTTCTACAAAACAGTTTTAAATTCCTTGTAAAGCAAAAGTGAACTTTTAAAAATTCTGGAAATCTCAAATGATAAATTAGTAGAGTCTTCTTTTTAGAAGATAATGATTTTAAGTTTGGAGATTCATATTGGTGCTTTTGAGGGGAGCAGGCTAAAACTGGGGATTGGATTACCAGCTTTTAAAAAGTTTTTAAAAGAATAGTCTATGAACTGACTCTTACTTGTCTGTGGACCCAATAGCCTTGGCACTGAGCTGTATCCTTGGATTCTTTTTCATTTTAAAAAAATTTTTAAATTTATTGTTTAAATTTTGAGACAGGGTCTCACTAAATTGTTGTACTGTCCAGGCTGGGCTCAAATGTCAGTCTTCCTGCCTCAGCTTCCTACAGTGCTGGGATTATAGGTGTGTGTATCAGTACACCTAGCTTTACTTCATTTTTATAAATTTGATTTCAAATTTTGAGACACGTATAGAAAATAGACACTAGCTTTCCCTGCCTTGCTTTGTAAGTATGGGTATCATTTCCTTTGTGGTTCAGTGTGACTGCAGATCTCTATAGCACATTTACATTATTTCTCCATGTAACAGAATACAGGATGCATTCCCCCTTTCTTTGTCAGTGTTATAACCTGGAGGACAGAAGGCCATTATGACTACTACCATTTTAGTATAACAGTAGATTAAAATCATTTTCTGCAAAAAAATTGAATATGTCTTAAAATTTTTGTTTTTGTTTTTTTTGTTGTTGTTGTTGTTGTCCAGACAGTAGTGATTACAGTATTTGTCCTGTTGGCTTAATATGTTTTCCTTGTTAAAAGATTACTTCTGAATGAGTTCAGAAAAACAATATTAGTTTTTTTTTTTTTTTTGAGACAAGGTCTCGCTATGCAGTTCAGGCTGGCCTTGAGCTCACTTTGTAGCCCAGGCTGGTCTTGAACTTGCAGCGATCCTCCTGCCTCAGCCTCCTGAGTGCTGGGATTGCAGGCGTGCGCCACCATGTCCAACACAATATTAGTTTTGAATGAGAAATGAATACTTGTAACTCTTGAGATCATCATAGTATCTGTGTAACTGCATAGATTATATCACAGTGATATAAATATTCCTTATTTTTCTTCACGACATGTAACCTTTTGTTATATCTTTAAAATATGTTAGCCTTAGAGTCTATATCTGGACTTTCTAATTCTTTCATTGAATTACATCTATTTTCTCAAAGGTGACAGATTCCAGGGTGTATTCTTTTTAGTTTTAGGATCTGGAGAGACGTGCATATATATGCAGACAGTCCCTGACTTACCATGATTCATTTGATGAGTTTTATCCTTACAGTGGTGCAAAGTCAGTATGCACTCAGTAAGCGCTGTGCTTCACAGTTTGGATTTTGATCTTTTCCTGGGCCAGTAAGGCACAGTACAGTGTTCTCTTGCCTTGCTGCGCAGCAGCAGCCCCTCAACTCCCAGTTACCCTTGCAGTCACTGTGTGCTAAACTGAGGCAGGCGTTCAGTGAGTTAGTGTGTTAAATACATTCGGAGTCATCTATATTCTCACCTTAAAATGTATTTTTCAGGACTTAACCCCATAGCAAGTACTGGAAGATCTGTTCTCTGCTTTAGAATGCTTTTGGATATTTTTTCTAGATGAATTTTAGACATGTTCTGAATATATTGTGATTAGTTCTTTGGGTTGTGAAAAATAGATAAAATTAATATAGTGAAAATCAGTATTGTTTCACTGTTTAGTCTTACCATCTAGGAACGTGGTATGTCTACTTAAATCTTACATGTCTCAGTGAACATTTATATATTCCCTGTTTATGGCTTGATGACTAAAATGAATAGAAGGGATTTCTTTTTATAGATTTATGTCTTTTGATGACAGAGGCACGATTCTTTTCAAGTGTCTCACAGCTCACTTTCTCTAATGAAATGAAATAGAAATAAGTATATTAATTTTCCATATTATATATAAAATCATGTAATATCTATTTGTTTATTTAAGTTGATGACATTTTGTGCTAGTCTTTGCCTATGCCTATAGATGATGCTTTGGGGTCTAATAATTTCAGAGTAAATTACTAGTTAAAGGACTCAGAAGTAACTGGGTCCTTTTATTATTTCTGTGAAAACTGCACTATATATCTTTGCTTACAGTAAATATTTTTACCTTCAGTATGATATATGTAACTAATGTGGGTAACTTTGCAACTGCAATAAAACTTTCATTACTTATCACTAAAAAATAATACAGTAAAGCCCATGAATTCAATTTTTTCTATATTTGATTACCTAAGTTTTTTGTTGTTGTTATTGTTGTTTGTTTCCTTTTTGTAGGATTTAAATAAGCGGTTATCCCTGCCTGCAGATATTAGAATACCTGATGGATATCTCGAAAAATTACAAATCAACAGTCCACCATTTGATCAACCAATGAGCCGAAGGTCCCGTAGAGCTTCCTTAGTAAGTTTTCGGTCTCCTGTACCTGCAACCATCAGATCTGTTTACTTGATTTTGTGAAATGTTTTATTTTTTTATTTCTTAGATTTTTTTGTAATACATGCTAGGCAAGCAGTCCAACACTAAGCTATACATTGTGCTTAAATTAATTTTTATATATAACTTTTGAGTAGTTAAAATTAATTACATTATCTTCTAAATTCTACCATTTTTCATTCTTAAGAGTTATTAAAGCTCTTAAAGATGCTCATATATTAGAGTAGGACCTAAACTGTATTTTATCTTTGGAAACTTTATTGTTATATGTTATATGTACAGAATATGCACTAGATCTGTATCCTAGATATATGTACTATATGTATTGTGTCTTGGTTACTTTTGTCTCATTGCTGAGACAAAATACCTGACGCCCTAAATTAACGAAGGAAAGGTTTATTTAGCTTACAGTTTGTGTGGGTTTCAGTCTATAATCAGCTGGCTCCAAGGCAGGGTAGCATGGCACAGAGGTAACACTTCAAGGCAGCAGAAGACAGCAAAAGCAGCAAGAGCAATAAGGAGGCGGGGGAGCAAGCCTCTTTCCCTCCTTATATTGTAAGCAGGCTACCCCCACCCTGGGGCTAGTGGCACTCACACCATCTCCACGCCCTCCTCCTGCACAGGCTCAGGATGATACAAAGTGAGGACCTGTCCCTGCTTAGTCACTCATTTAACCTTCTAAACTGCTCACATGGACACCACGAACAACATGCCAGAGCAGGAAGGGCGTGTCCTTTTCACCCCAGGATGTGGAACTGCTGATCACTTAAGCTAGCCTCTGGACTCCTCAGGTTGACACAATGTATCAACCACAACATACTGGATATACAAGCATTTGTTAATATATACCATTGTAAAGTGCAGTAACTACTCTAGCCGTAACCATACAACACGTTGTGTTTTTGCAGTGTTAACATACCTGTGTAACCAATAGCCATGTGAATATTTCAAAGAAAACTTCAAAGTGTCCCAGAAACCCCCTTCTGTTACCTTTCTCTTCACATGACACTCACTTCCTCAAGTGCAGCCGTAATCCCTGTCTACAAATCCTAAAGAGTATCTTTGACCGTATGGGCCACATTATTTTCATCGTATTATTCTGATAGTTCACTTTAATATCTGAATCATTTTTATTGCCATTCATTTCTAAAATATATATTTCTAAAATATATAATATTTTCTGATTATTCTTAAACTTTTGAACTTTATATAATTTTGAATATATAAATTACTAAAATATCTTGTATGAATATATGGAAATGCATAGTTAACAGAGTTTTTATATATATAAAATGTAACATATGTCTCAGTATGTGTGAAAGCATACAAATATAAAAGTTGGTTTCTTTTGCTCAGCAGGAAGTTTGTGAGTTTGGTCTGTGTTGTTGCATGTAGGTACAGAATATTTGTGCTTGTTGCTGCACGGTCATAAGTGGTCATACTTTGGAGGGGTGTGTTACACTTTATTCCTTCTTTTGTTGATGAGCATTGGGCCTGTTTTTGATTTTTGACCATTACCAGTTGTGGTTCTGTCGTCATTCCTGTGCGTGTTTTTTGGTCAGCATATATAAAAATTTCTGCTGGGTACATACCTCGAAGTGGAATCATTGGATCATGTTGTGTGCATATGGTCCGTTTTCCTGCACACTGTCAAAGTGGTAGTACCAATTTATACTCATCATCAGTGTGTGATATTTACAGTTGCCTTTTGCCAGCTTTTGTTGTCTTCTTCCTCTTCTTTTTTCTTTGAATTTAAACTTTTCTTGAAAATAGTGGTCTTTTTTTTTTTGTCTTTTTGAGACAGGGTCTCGCTGTGCAGTTCAGGCCGGCCTTGAGCTCACTTTGTAGCCTAGGCTGGCCTTGAACTCGCAACGATCCTCCTGCCTCAGCCTCCTGAGTGCTAGGATTACAGGCATGTGCCACCACGCCTGGCTTTGAAAATAGTGGTTTTATTATAGTTTTATTCTGTGATCTCTTTGATGACTAAGTTGAACACTTTCAAATATTTTTGTTGGTCATTTAGACATTTTGTGAACTGACTTAAGTCTTAAGTCTTTTGTTTCTTTACTGAGTTTTCTACTGTTTCTTATTGATTTATCAGAATTATTTATACATTATCTTTAAAGGAGCTCTGTCAGTTTTATATCTTGGAAATTTCTTCTAGTGTGTAGCCATTGGGCCAGCACTTCATGGAAAGGAGATTTCCCTGTTGACCATCACCTTTTACATAAATCCAGGAAATTGCGTGTGTAAACTGAGTGATTCAGGCGATTGTGCACGAATGCTGTCTTTGGGTGATGGTAGTCCCGTACTAGAGATATGCACTAAGTGCCACTGAATAAGAGAGGAGGGAGCAGGTGAGATGTCCGTGAATCGCAAGCTTACACAGGATGTTACCTTTGAACAAGAATGGACAGGAATCTTTCAAATTGAAAACAGATCTAGAATTAGAACACTTGAACTAAACGCAGAAATATGAATGTGTGTGTCATTTGGGGATAAGGTAAATGATATGAAAAGCAAATATGGAATAGGGCTTCAAAGTGTCGGATAGGTCCAGATTATGAAAAGCCTTAAATGTCAGGCCATGGAGTCTGTTACTTCTTCCCATGTACAGGGAGGACCTTGTAAGTATCTGCTTGAACAACAGTTGACATCACAGTTTTATTTCAAGTGATAGCATCAGAAAAATTAAATGATGAAGTGGTGGTCAAGAAAGACTAGAAGCATGGAGATGTTAGAAATTTACTCAAAGTTAGGAATAATGTGGCGCTCCTGGAAATAGAAAGTAGAACGTATACTCCACATAGAGATAAACAGACAGGACCTGGTACCGAGCTGAACACCGTACCTGAGGGAGAGCAATTGATGATGACTTCTAGATTGCCAGCAGTTATGTATTATATGATGTAATTTTTTTATTCACCAATATCTTCTGTTTTGATGGAGTAGATTACTTTATTCTGTATGCACTATGAGTGCATTCATTAAATGTGACACCAACTTGATTTCAGTATAGGTCTTTGATCATTATAATTATGCATTACTGCATAAAACTTACTAAGATAATTTTGTTACTTGATTTTCTGGTCACAGGTTTTCTCTCTCTCTCTCTCTCTGTTTTGTTTTTTGAGACAGTGTCTCACCATGTACTTCAGGCTGGTTTTTTTTTGGGGGGGAGGGGTTTTGTCCGGTACCGGGAACCGAACTCACGACCTTGTGCTTGCCAGGCAGGTGCTTTGCCGCTGAGCTAAATCCCCAGCCCCTTCAGGCTGGTTTTGAACTCATCATGTAGCTCAGGCTGGCCTTGAACCTGCAGCAATCTCCCTACCTCGGCCTCCCGAGCACTGGGATTGCAGGTGTGCGCCACCATACCCCAAAGTTTTTCTTTGATTACTGATCTTTATTGGCACTTAGGATAAATTTTGAAGTTGTGTTTTTCTGATGGGGAGAAAAGTGTGATTTAATCACCATGCAGTTTTTCTTTCTGTTTTATTCTTTCCATCCCGTCCTGTCTTGTCCTGTGGAGCAAGCAAGGGACTTCCCGCGTACTAAGCAGGCACTGTGCCACTGAACTACACTCGGCTGCTCTCATCAGATGTTCTTAACACTATCATCTGAGCTTTTTTTTTTTTGAGTCTACATGAAATTAAGTAAAACAGTGCCCTCTAATGAATGTTAAGTAATTGGAGTTTTTATTGTGGTTGCCTGTTCTAGCTTCCTCCTGTGGGACTCAGTGGTCTCTCGGTGGTCCCCGGGAGAAAACTGCGAGAGGATTTAGAAAATAAAGAAAAGAGAAGATAGCCGGGGGTCAGGTGGAGTTACCTCTTGCCTGATGAGCAAGAGGACTGCCCCCAAAACAGTAGAGCGCTTATTTATACCCTGGAGAGGTTGGTTAATTTTTGTCTCGCTGCCCAGCAACCAGTTAACAAGTTACAAAGGCTTATTTACTCCGAAGGGCTTGTTTCCTCTGGGGAGCTCCTGTGTTCTCAGGCTGCCTTCATCACGCACGTGTAATTATTTTCCAGCTTACGTGGCTCCCAACATCCTCCTTTGACTTTTGGTTTTGAAATGGCTTATATATCAAAGATAAGTCATGCCAGTTCTGTTTGCTTTTTATCTCTGGATCCCTTTCATTTTTCATCTACCATATTAAAAGCACATTGTTTTGAAATATATGAGAAAATTATTCTTCAAAATGAAAAATGTGTGTCCTAGGCGTTTCTTTAAAAGCAGGCGACAGAGGAGGGCATGTGAAGGTTAGGAATGGATGGAAAGGTTGGTTAAGGTTTTCATCACTGTTTACATGTTAGATAGAATTCATGTTTCCATAGACCACGTGTCTGTTTATTTGTTTATTGATTTTGGTGTTTTGAGACAGGCTGTTCTGGGTAGTTCAGGCTGGCCTTGAACTTGCCACAATCCTCCTGCCTCTGCCTCTGCCTCTGCCTCTGCCTCCAGAGTACTGGGATTACAGGCATGTGGCACCAGTGTAGGCCATATATTGTTTTAAAAAAAAGTAAATTCTTTTTCAAGGAGATCAGTTCTCCGTGATCAATCTTGAGATCAGTTCAAGGACGTGAATAGAGAAACCTGAACCCTAAGATTTACATGAAGAGTGTGAAGCTTAGGGACAGTGAAAAGCAGTTGAGGAAAGACAAGTAGTGTTACAGGAGTTAGAGTTCGTGTTTCCATGGATAGTATACTCTATGTAAAAATAATTTTTTAAAGTCTAAATATAAAATTTTAGTCTTATCTTTCTAAAGGCACAAAACTAGCAGTGTATTGCTTTCATATTTTCCAATAGCCATATAATAAGTAGAAATGACATAAAACATTGGGTTGCATAGGAAGCACGAAACAAGTCATAGAATTCAGTTTTGCTAGTCGTAGGGCGGCTGGTTGGATGTACTGTAAGTTCATGATAGTCAGCCTCAGACAGTCTGTGTTGCCTCTCTGCTCCACCGTCTTTCTGTGATTAGTTCACCTTTTATCCTAGAGGTGATGTCTTCTCCTGCAGTGATAACGTAAATAGAAGTTACAAGCCAGAAACTCCTCATTTTCTGAGTAACAAGCACGCAGATCTACCCCACACTTCCTTTGTTCTTTTTCTTTTAATATTAAGAAGTGCTGCTTCTGTCTATCTCATCCTTTCGGGGTGCTTAGAATATCTGTTATCCCTGTATACTTACTCTTACATTTGGTCTCCCTTTCTTATTCCTTCTCACTGACTCTATTTAAACTTTTAATTTCGGTTTTAGGTTTACAGAAAAATCACAAAGATAGTTTAGTGATTTCTTATGTACTACATCCCAGTTATACTTACTATTAACATTCTATGTTAACTTTAATACATTTGTCACAACTCAGTAACCAACATTGGTATATTGCTATTATTAAACTCCACATTTTATTCACATTTCACTAGTTTTTCACTACATCCTTTTTCTGTTCCAGGATCCCACCCAGGATACTATGTTACATTTAGTCATCATACCTCATCTTAAAAATACTGGTTATTGAATTAGTGACATGGTATTTAATACTTATTTATGGTTGGTAAGAAATGCAGCATTCTACATCTTAGCATAGTTAATATAGTTAAGAATTAGATTAATGGGAAACCTATATGCAGATGGTCAGGATTTACCAGAAGGCTTTGTGCTACTTAAAACAATGGCATACCCAGCAGTTTTATGAGAATGTTAAGTATAATATCAGTAGAATGAAAATCTATATAGTATATGAAATTCGTCTCATATTAAAATTACAGGCTGTATATATTTCAACAGTTTACCTCTTCCCAAACAGTAAGTTCCAATCCCTCATTCATAGTTTTACCGACGTAGATCATATGTAGTCTTCTTATTTGTAAGAGCAGATGAAGAAAGAGGTTATCAAGTCATGTCTCTCAAAATAATAAATCTATTACGGAGTGTGGAAGTGGAAGTTCAGAGTCAGCATACAGTTTGCCTTTGGCATGTTCAGCACATGGTTATCGGGGACCTGGCCAAGATCCCCAGCTACCTGTATGAGAGGGGTATACTAAAAGGATGAAATAAGAAACAGACTTTGTAATAGATGATGGGGGCAGGGCAGGGGGGCGGTCGGTGCCTCAGGATGGGCAAAGACAAAGACACTCCAGTCAGCCACTATTTATTAGCCAGTGTAGGGAAGTGAGGAGGGTGCTTTTCTTGGAACAGTGGGGAAGCAGTGGTAGAATGGGCAAGTTTAACATCATAAGGGGAACAAGCCAAGATCCATCCCCACACCTGGGTGCTAATCTCACTGACCTAGAGAGGAAGGTGATTTCTGCATCCCAAAACCAGCCCGACAGGCAGGTAAGGAGAGCTTAGGACATCTGTGTCATTTTACAGTTCTGATTCCCAACACAGGATCAGCAAGAATCGCGGTGATGGTCGATAGCAGTTTTTATAAGGCAGAATGACTCGGTAGTGCTGAGTGTCTCCGTCTCCTTTCTGCTACCATCCGTCTAAGGGATAAAACCCATTGCTGTCTGAAACAGCCACTCAGCAATTCTCACAGGGAGATGGAAACGGGTGCGAGAGAAAACCTTCCTCCACCCCCAGTGTTTCTCCTATACATAACTTACTTTTGACACGGCACCAATAGCACTGCTACATGTACTTCACTTGTTTTGAAACTAAATTAGAACTGCATCTCCTGTGTGTCCGTATATCTCGCTGTGATCCAGTAGTTATGTTGCTAGATCCTATAATGCATGCTACATTTACAAGTTACACTGAATTACAAGTAGAACTTTTATGAGATTTTTTTATATATGTGTATTTTTAATATTCATATGCTCTTGCTAGAAGAGCCATCTGAACAGGAATTTGCTGCCAGAAAGTGGAGTACTTGCTTGGAACACAGGAAAAGAAGGATCTTCATTTGTCTGGAAAGCAGAGTTAAGACTGTTCGTACATCAAAACACAAAGTTTATTGTGCCGTTTTCTTTAGCTGTCATTTCTAGCTATTTTCTTGAAATTGTTTCAGATCTTAAGTATTCTAAAATAACCTAAGGTAGGATGCAGTCCCGAATGTGAACTCAGGAAAGTGGGGCCCACATCTGTCATCTTCACTGTGTTCTCAGCCCCTAACCTTGTGCTGGGTAAATGGTGAATAAATGAGCTTTGTCCTTTGTCCTCCGAATAATTTCTGTAGGAGCGCGTGTCAACAAGCTAGTCATTATATCTATTGTTAATCTTGTCATGTTCAGCAGATATAAGTGCAAGCAAATTTTTCTAAAGATGCCATTTAAGCATTCACTAATTATTCTTTGGATGTAATCATGAAATCCTTAAGGTTGGAAACTATTAATATGAGGATGGGGTGGTTTGCTCTGCACTTAGGGTCTGACAAACACTTCCCTACTCTGTGTCTTTGTCTCGGCTCTTCGGCTGCCTACATGGATGGAATTCAGTAGTGCTATTTATTTTCAAGACCACTTATTCAAATTTAAGTTCATAATTATATATTTCATAACTACGGTACGTTATACTTTCTTTTGTAGATATATACTTTATTTTTCCCTGATGTACTCATTTATGTAGTACAATGTGACATTTCAGTACATGGATACAGTGTGTGATGATGAGATCAGAGTTATTGACACATCTCTCACCTCAGACATTTATCATGCCTTTGTTTTGGGGACATTCAAAGTCCTCTTCACTAGCCGTATAATTACTGTCCACCATACTTTTCTTTAGAAAGCAGATTTTCAGCATATTCTAATAATGTTAAATTTCGTTCTCTGAGTAATGACTTTATAGCATTAAATGTTTGATGCATCCCTTGGAATTCCCTCCCTTCCTTGTTTGTTGTTGTTGTTGTTGTTTTTTAATGTTGCTGGGGCCTTCACACTGAGCTGCCCTTTTTAAAAATGTTTTATTTTGAGACTGTGTCACTAAGTCTCCAAGTTGCCAAGGCCTGGGCTTGACCTGTCACTCTTCCTGCCTACAACTGTGAGCCACCATGCCTGGCACACTTTATTCTTACACGTTTATATGGCGCAGTCATCTCCAAGTCGTTTGTATCTTTATAACCATTAATTTATAATCAGTCTGCAGAGCGAACCTCAACATTTTTGTCAGGATTGTTACCATTGGGCCAAAGCACAATTGAAGCTTTAAGAGCATGCTAGTATTCATCTATGTAAGGTAAAAGAATAAGAAAAGTTCTGTACTTGAGAAGAAAATGTTTCCTAGCTTACAGTTATATTTTATCATAGTTCTGTCAGAGTGGCATTTTTAATATTTTTTCAGGAATATTTATTCTTTTGTTCATACTAGCCTCTATTCATTCTAAATATGATTTTTTTCCTCTGTAAAAGGTGACACAGAGCTTAAAACTAATGGGAAAAATGCAACATTTCCCATATTTATGAATTCAGATGCCTGAATTCCAAAGATAGGTGTAAGAAGGTACAGACATTTCTGTGACCTTAGCAATTAGTCTTTTTACATAGTTACATAAAGCCAAGAGACTATTTAAAATCAGGCTGTCATGTACCACAGGCTGTCATGTACACCATAGTGGGCTATTTTCCAGTTCCATACTAAAATTAAAAACTTCACCTGTATCTGGAAAGGCATCTTTTGCAGCTTTACCTCATTTAGTCTGGGTAGTTATTGATAGTAAAAATCAAGAAGTTAATGCTGCATCACATATAAAACAATACCTGGGGCTGGGGATTTAGCTCAGCGGCACAGTGTCTGCCTGGCAAGCACGAGGCTTCCCGGTACCCGAAAAAAAAAAAAAACCAATACCTGGGTGGATAGTGTATTGACCAAAACTTCTTTTTTCTTATTTAATCTTTTTCATGAAAAATACCATACACACACAGAAAGAAAAATGAAGAGTATAAAAAGCAGTTTTTGGTCATTTAGTAGTACTACCTATGACCAAAGTTTTAGCTTGCAAAACCTGAATTAAGTACTCTTGGACATGCAATTTTCCATGTGACCTTTAACATATTTAATATTGTAACAAAAAGATAACAATACTTCCTTTGAGAGTCCTTGGCTACTTTTAGCCATTCAGCTTTGAACAGTTTATTATTCTGTTGTCTGAAGTGTTTAAGTGATGCCAAGTCTAATCATCAAGTACATTTTTATTTTTTTTGGATGCTCCAGAAAAATTTCATATTTGATCCTGACTATAACATAGGAGTTGGTGGGGAGGAGGTACTGGAGATTGAACCCAAGGCCTTCCCACTGAACTACCCAGCCCCGTCCCTTTCTCCCCTCGCCCCTTTCTTTCTTCCTTCCTTTTCTCCTTTTCCTTCTTACCTCCCTCTCCTTCCTTCCTTCCTTCCTCCCTTCCTTCCTTCCTCCCTTCCTTCCTCCCTTCCTTCCTTCCTCCCTTCCTTCCTCTTTCCTAAATTGGCAAGTCACCCAGTTTGTGTTCAAACTTGTCAGGCTCCCAGAGTACTAGGATTATAGGCATGTGCCGCCACACACAACTATCACAGTTTTACTGATCTAATACAGTTTATACACCTTTGAGAACTAGTGCATTTCTTTCACTAGTATTTAAGACCATCAGCACCATTTAAACAACAAATGGTCCTTTAGGTTATTACTTCCTTTCATGTCTACAAATGAGTTCTAGGAAGCAATTTTTTTTTTTTTTTGTTTTTTTTTTTTTTTTTTTTCCTGGTACCGGGGATCGAACTCACGACCTTGTGGTTGCCGGGCAGGCGCTGTGCTGCTGAGCTAAATCCCCAGCCCCTCTAGGAAGCAATTTTAAGGAAATTCTTACTCTCTTCTGTTTACTCCTTTTTTAAAAATTTCTGTTCTTTCAGTCTCAGATTTTTACATCTGTCTGTACTTTTTTCCTAAGTCTTTTACAGTTAAGAATTTTGTTTTCCTTTTTTAAGAAAAATATTTATTGAATGTATTGGGTTTCTAGTATGTATTTGGGTCTGTTTCATCTGCTTCATTTATTGACATCGTACAAAATAGGCAAGCTTGTTAAAAGTTTAAAAGCAAGGGTTTGAAAACTTGCCTTCAAACTTTTTTTTTTTTTTGCTACAATTAGACTCAATTGCTGCTCTTGTGTTTGCTGTGTCCTGATCCATAGTAGAACAAGATTTTATTGTGTTTTTTAAAATTCCGTTTTGATTGGAGAACCTGAAAAACAATAGTTTTTTGTTGTTTTCAGTTCCCCCCAAGGAGTTCAAAGACTGGTGAAAGCAAATAGAAAAATTACTTACTTTGCAGTTTTGTTGAAAGAAAAAGTAGTCATCTTGTATGAGATTCTTCAGTATCATAAAATGTTCATAGCAGAAAGTTAACGAATTCATATTTAAAGTAGGTTGATACTTGTAATTATGAACTTTGATGTTTTTGACTCTTTTAATGTTCTAAAATTGAGGATTTTTTTAAGAATGAGATTTTATTCCTCGATTTATAATAATAACATGCATACGCATACCATCAGTTCTTATGCATAGTGGTGTGTTCTATAAAGCCTTCCCCAATCCTGAATTAATGAGAGAGGAACCTGCCCCTTCTTTCCCACCGGGTCTTGGGGTTTACATACGAGATGGTCTGCTGCTTCTGTCAGGCCTGGGTGGTGTGTCAGAGGCCAGCTTTGCTGGGGTGCCACTTGTCCTGTGTTTGCAGGCTGAGGGCCACGTGGTAACTCAGAAGGTGGTGCGCTAAGACAGTGGTGGCAACCCTTTGGCACACATGCCGCAGCAGGCTGTTGGTATCACTGAAAACTCCAGAAGGTTCGCCATCACTGCTCTGAGATTTCTTCCCTCACTGCTTGGTAGAGATCTCCTCCAAGTCCTTACAGCAGCCCTACAGGAGAGCTGTCAGATTCTCACTTGCTAGGTGAGGAAATGGAGGCTCAGAGGGGAGATCTGGACGTGTCCACGGCCTTGTAGCTGATTGGGCGGGGCTGGGCCCAGGACCTATGCTCCGGTGACCTCTCCTCTACTCCACAGAGCCCACCGGCTCTCAGCCTGGCCTTCTGCACAGCCCGGTACCAGAGCTTTTCATCCCGGAAGACTTTTCAGGAGAGTTTTACAAGTTGGAAAAAAATTAATTGAAATTTTAAGAATAAATGCTAAATTTGTAATTATTTGCTTTCAGTCAGAAATTGGTTTTGGGAAAATGGAAACCTACATCAAATTGGAAAAGCTTGGAGAGGTAAGTACTTCACTTCAAAACGTGAGATTTTTTTCCTGTCCATCATCTGCATGCCTCTGTTACTCTTCAGTTTTTACTAATCTGGAAAAAAAAATAAACATGGCTGACTAAAAGATTTTATCTTGTTTTGAAAAGTAAATGGAAAATTACCAATAAGGCCTTTCCATCCTTCAAATTGTCCCATCAGTTTGAGAAGAAGTTGAGTATTTTTTATAGGCTTGTTATAATTTTGAAACACAAAGTATTGCACTTTCTGGGTATCAAAATAGGGTTTTGTCTGTTAACCTCCTCGCAGTCTACTGTCTGTGCTGCCAGGTGGGAAACCGTGAGCTCAAACTTGTGAACAAATGGTATCTCTAGAGAAGACACACCTCAAGGGTAAGGGAATTCTTAAGGCCTGATGTTCTTGAATTTGCTACTGACTGCACCATTAATAATTTAGAAACTACCTACCCCTCCAGTAAGAAAGCAAAAACTTAACAGATTTAATTAAATAGGAAATAGGAAGCTTAAAGGAGTTTTTAAAAGGAGAATTAATATATAAAAGATTGTGAAAAGCCCCAAAACAGAAACATTTTCATGATTTAACAGTGTAATTATATTTAATGTGCTCAGTTAATGTCCTTTACTCCTCACACCCCAGTGCAAATAACGCACTTTGATTTTAAAACTATTGATCCAATTGTTAATCTGAAATAAATTACAAAATGTAAATTACCCTCTGTATATTTTTATACTTTTGAGACACTCTAATATCATAGGTATGTGGAAGCTGTACATTAGGGAACTGACCGCCTTCTCTGCTCTGAGAAAAATTAATGCTGACTTTTGTGAAGTTTTCTTTGCAAGATATCATTTGGCACAGTTTGAGATTAGAAACTCACTTAATGGCTTTTTATTGCATAGATGGTGTTAAGACTCATGACAGTGTTGATGTATTGTTCAAAAATATATTTTATAGGGTACATATGCAACAGTATATAAAGGAAGAAGTAAATTGACAGAGAATTTGGTGGCTTTAAAAGAGATCCGATTGGAACATGAAGAAGGTGCACCCTGTACAGCTATAAGAGAAGGTATAATATTTGTATTAAACATTTTAAAATCAAAGCTTTAGAAATATGTTTAAACAAGTAAAAAGTTCAGCCATAGAAACAATAGGTGACTACAAAACACTAAATATTTATGGAATTCTTGTATAGTTAATAATGAAATCTGATGAAATCATTAAAAACTATTGACAAATACTTGACATGGAGAAGTGTTAGTATTGGTACATAGGGAACATGGTACATAAATTAGCTGTATAGACTAATACATATAAGGAAATAAGGTGAATTATTCAAATGGTTTGAGAAAACGGATCAACAGTGTGGAAGAAGAAAGCCCTTTCCACTTTTTGTATAAGTTAATCCCAGAGCCTAAGGAAGTTAATATTAAAGACAAAACAAAACAAAGACAAAGCAGAAGATGGGGAATTGTAATACTGAGAACAGAACAACTTTAGGTTCTGTAGTCTCAAACCCAAAACCAGAAAAGAAAAGAAAAAAAATTTATGCTACCAACCCCCTTGGTGAATTACTGTTTTAAATTTAAAATACAAATCTTAAAGTCAGTTCATATGTTAGGTTAATTCAGGATTTTATGAAGACTAGCTATCAAAAAACTAAAGGCACCTTTTTTTTCCCTTGTTTTACAGTTTCTCTCCTAAAGGATTTAAAACATGCAAATATAGTCACCTTACATGACATTGTTCACACAGATAAATCTTTGACTCTGGTCTTTGAATATCTGGTAAGCATTTAATAAAAATTTAATAATTTTGCTTTAATAGCAAATTGAACTTGTTAACAGCTACAAGGACGTTACTAATTATTGATGTTTAAGTGAATTATGTGTGTGATGCATTCTGTATCTTTCTTGAAAAGCAGCTTGTTTATAAAATTAGATACTATTAAGTGACTCAGCTGTGCATTCTGAAAAGTGTGTATCACATAGTAAAGTGCTGTGTTTTTCAGGATAAAGACCTAAAACAGTACATGGATGACTGTGGGAATATCATGAGTATGCACAACGTAAAGGTATGTTTTTCTTTGACAGTTTTAAATTTTGTTAAAAGAATAAATGAACTATGTTACACAATAAAATGTACCAGCTTTATAACTAATTCAGAATTTTCTCCAGCATTTTAAATAGATTGTCTTCTGAACATATTTAATCAAATTCTGTTTACTACATTATATGTATAGCTTTCTTAGGATTAAACCTTTTCGTAGAACTTCATTTAAAGTTTAAAAAAATTTTAACGTTTCCTTTTACATTACAACTTATTATCTATATGTAGAATATATATACTGGTACATTCAGCTTTGAAAAAAAAAAGTTTAAGATAAATACAAATGATAGGTCCATTCTGCAAAAGGCTTCCTTTAAAGAGCGATTATTTGCTCGGAATGGTATTTTAAATGGGATGTCATTATAAAGTAACAACTTTTCAGGGTTCTGACCTAATGAATAAGGTCAGGAGCCAAGAGGTATTAGGACTGCTATGCTGGAAATACCCGTTTATATTGTCAAAACAGAAGTAAGATACTTGTGTTTTCTTAATAAAACTAAGAATTCATGCGGTACTAAACATTTTTGCTATAACAGTACCGGATGAAACCTGAAAGTTATTAGTTGAGTAAAATCGTTGGATATAAATGTGTTCTTACTGCAGTAAGAACTAGTCACTTTGACCTGAATGGTATTGTCCAGATTTAGCAAAGATGTATTTATCCAAACTTGGTCAGCAGTTTTTGAGAACCTATTTTGGAAATAGTCTGTCCCATCTATGTGTTTAAGACATTTCTAATTCTGTAGGTAGTAAATGTAAACGTATGTGTTTTGTTGCTTTTAAATTGTAAGTTTGGTAGATGTAAAGGTGAACCAGTTCCTGTTACTAAAAGAGAGCTCCAATCATATTGGTCACACATAGCTAAGAATTTTAGAACAAGGCTTTAAATGTTTTTTCATATACATTCTGTAAAGATTGTTTTCATCATGTTGCACATTTCATTTTGCAAGGTATTGTGAATGTCATTTGTATATCTACTTATTTTTCCTACTTTTCTATTAGCAATAATTTGGAAAGAAAACAAGGTCTGAGGAGTTTTGATTTTTTTATACCCAGGTCTATATGGGCTAAAAAAGTAGAAAAGCACTTTATTATTCACTTGTTAAAATTATATTTATATTTTTCAAACAAAATTTTACAAAACGTTGAAATAGTAATTTTAGTTTTCAAAATACATAAATATTTGAGTCTAGAAACTATTGCTTAGAATTCATTCAGGCAGTCATACACCTTTTGCCTTGGCTTGTTCTTGGTGTTCTAATGCCTGTTTTTCACCTGCAAGTGAAAGGTGTGAAAGGTCCTCTTGAGTCCTCTGTATTTCAAGTTTTTTTTTTTTGTTAACCCCAAAGAATCAAGATAGTTCCACATCCCACTTTCCACCAAAATCCACCAAGAAACCTCTTCCATTAGCTTTAAGGTACCACTTTTTTCAGTTACTCAGAGCACTATAGTGCTAATGCCTCTTTTGAATCAGCAGGTTTTCAAGACTGAGTAGGAGGTGCTGAAAGTACAGTACTTAGGAGGTGGGTGATAGAAGCTGGCTAGATTATTTTTATAGCAAGTAATTTGCCAGAGCAAAGCAATGTAGCACCATTCTCTGTAATATTCAGACTTTTCCTGAAACCATCAGTACCTCGTTTGAAAGACACTGGTCCAGATGAGGTGTGGGGATTTTTGCTTATTTGTGTTTTGATGGATGTGGGTTTTCATTTGTTCTTAGAAGGAGGGGTATAAGTGGCAGGGGCTGATTTCTTGTTAGGTCAAGATTTAAAATCAAACTGTAAGCCTTTGTAGGTTAATACGTTCACGAGAAATGAACTGTTACTACTAAGACAAAGGTTCATTTTATTTGTAGTATATATTTTCCTAGGTATTGTTAGATCAAAAAGGCAGATACTTCAACGTGATTAGTAAACTATAAAAGTCGGCAAACAACTATAAAAGGAAAAGGTATTGTTCTTTAAAGGATAAAATTACTTAATTTTTTCTTTTACTATTCTAGACCAGGTGCTTTTCTGGTATTTAATTTGTGCTTGTGTTCACTGTCTGTGAGACCGATTTCCACTTCCTGTTTCTGTAGCTATTCCTGTACCAGATTCTACGCGGCTTGGCGTACTGCCACAGAAGAAAGGTGCTGCATCGAGACTTGAAACCACAGAACCTCCTCATTAATGAGAAAGGAGAGCTAAAGCTAGCGGATTTTGGTATGGAACGATCAGGTGGCTAAGTATAAAAAGAATAACCATGGTCACAGTGTGTCGTCATTTTTCTGTGGGGGTTTGGAAGTTCTTTCTGTACCCCACAGAATAAGATACTTGACAGAATTTTCGTGGGTGGTTGACGTTGGTTAACAGCAACCAATACCAAAAGCCCGGAGTCCTCAAGTTGTAGTCCATAAACCTCACGTGCTCCTGAGGTCCTTTCTCAGGAGAGAGCTCCAAAGGTAAAATATATTATCAAAATTACACCAAATGTTACTTGCCTTTTTCAGTTAGTTAATATTTGCACTGATGATCCAAAAATAATAAAAGAGGGGAAACCTACTGTTTACTTAGTATATGTCAAGTCAGTGCCACCAAAGTATATAGAATTATATTCTTTTACCAGCTGACACTTTTAGGGAAATTTATTAACTTTATTAACTCTCCATCTTTGAGTACATATCTTTTAAGTATCTTTTGAAATGAGTAGGAATTATACATAAAAACACATTCATTACACACAGAAATACTACAGTTACCTCAGAAATATTTGTGTGATTGTATTTGGATTCAAGCTGAACTAGACCCTCCCCACTCTTTTTTAAAGAAATAACAGTTTTACTTTTAAAAAATGGACCAACAGGCCAACTGTGGTTATTTATTTAGACTCAGATATTTGGCAGAATTTTCTTGAAAATGAATGAACTGAGCCTGTCGTTTTACAGAAAACAACAAAGTATTTCCTGCCAATCATAAAATTCAGATTTTCTTTTTTTTTTGGCCTTTTGAGACAGGGTCTGCCTATGCAGTTCAGGCTGGCTTTGAGCTCACTTTGTAGCTCAGGCTGGTCTCGAACTTGCAACAATCCTCCTGCCTCAACCTCCCAAGTGCTGGGATTACAGGTGTGCACCACCATGCCTTGCAAAATTCAGATTTTCAAACAAAAATTAGTTTGAAAATTTGGATCTGCTGCTTTGGGCTTAATAATTTTCCAATACCCAGAGACTTTTCTAATGAGATCAGTGGTGATATTGACAGGATTTTTTTGATATTATGAACATTTGTAATATATATAACTCAAGGAACCATTATTTTCCAAATTACCAATGCATGATAATATTATAGACTTGTACATGGGTAAAAGAATACAAGATAGACCAGCGGATTTTAACAGCACTGCAAGTTCGTTGATATTCTTGCTGTTCCCGTATAACCTTTAAAATATAATTTACTCTCCCTACTTCTAATGTAATATCAAAGAGAACTATCAACAGTTACCAGAAAAGACTGTTAAAATGTTCCTCCTGTTTCCTGTTTCCAGTTTGTCTGTGTGAGGTTTGATTTTCTTCACATATGTGTAAACCCATATTATACATGTGTTTGGTACACTGTGAAACATGTATTGTGATACATATCAAAGAAGCACATCACAACATTGAATGCACAAGTAAATATGGAATCCACTCTTACATTAAAATAGGGCCCTCTCTGGCAAGCATGAGGTCCTGAGTTCGATTTCCAGTACCAAAGGAAAAAAAAAAAAAGGACCATTCTTAATAATGTTATTACTGTTAAAATATGTTATTAATGTTAAAATATGTTATTAATGGAAAAATTGTTAAAATATGTTATTAATGACAGCATGCATGAATGGTATTTTTTGTTGTAGTGGTGGTTTGGTTTGGTTTGGTTTGGTCTTGTGGTAGTAGGTATTGAAACCAGGGCCTCTTGCACTAAGCAAGTGCCCTACTTAGACACTGAGATATGTCCCCACGAGTGGTTTTTTAAATGAGTAAATGTTTCAACTAGTAAATAAGTACTTTAAGTTTCCTTTGTTTTAATTTCAAATATGTTATCAAAAATAATCTATGTAAGTACTGTAAAAAAAATTGGGGGTCCTTAATATTTTATTGTTTTTTTCAGGCAAATGTATATCTTTTATGGATATACAAAAATGGTGTCTGATGTAAATTTTTACTTAAATCTAGAGACCTTTTCCTTAAGTATAAAATAAAAACCCCAAGAACAAAAATATTATATCACAATTTAAAATTTGAAGCAGTTTTTTCTTCCTTAATGAAATACATAGTACTTCTGTCAGTGGGGTATTAAATCCTCCAAACTATAGAAATAGCTGTTGTTTATTACACATTTGCTATGCTCTTGGGTGCTTACTGTACTTTTGATTCTTTTTTGTTGTTATTATTGGTGCTGGGAATCAAACTGAGAACCCTGCGCTTGCCAGGCAGGCGCTTTGTGCCACTGAGCTATAGCCCCACCCTTACTGTACTTTTGTTTTGTTTTGTTTTGTTGAGACAGGGTCTCTCTGTGTATTTCAAGTTGGTCTTAAAAACATCATGTATCCTAGGCTGTCCTTGAATTCTCAGCAATCCTCCTGTCCCAGCCTCCCGAGTGCTGGGATTACAGATGTGTGCCACCACGGCTGGCCCGAGTCCTTAATTTTTCTTTTTTTTTCAGGTACTGGGAATTGAACTCATGACCTTGCGCTTGCCAGGCAGGCACTGTGCCACTGAGCTAAATCCCCAGCCCTGGGTCCTTAATTTTTCAAGAGTAGAAAATAAGTCCTAGGACCCAAGACTTTGGATCCAGCTCTGTGAAAGAGGTTTCCTTAATATATATGCCTGCCATTACTCTGTATTTATTGTGTGCTCAGTAATTAAATTGTAGTTGTTTACCTGTATCATTTTAGCTTATCTGATATTGGATTTGAAAGTAAAATAGCTGGGCATGGTGGTGCACACCTGTTATCCCAGCACTTGGAAGGTTGAGTCAGGAGGATTGCTGAGAGTTCGAGGCCGGCCTACACTACATACATAATGAGACCCTATTTCAAAAAACCAAAAAAGAAAAAAAAGTAAAGTAAAATAACATGCTTCTTTTGCTTCTAGGAAGTAAATTGTTTTTTATTCTGAAGGAACTTTGTAGAGTAGCTGTGATGATTTTGTGTTGCTGTCAGCTTGAGTACTCTAATAGAACTTAGTTTTTGAAACCTATACTGTTCCCATAATTATCATTTGTGATTTTTCACAAGTTACAATACTTTTACTTTGGGGATAGTTCACCTAAATTTCGTAAATGCATATATTTCAAGTATTGCTTAGTAACAAATTAAAAAGTTATTACTTGGTGAATTTGTCTTCACAGTTCCTATACTTATGGTCATTTAAATTTTGCCATTTGTCTGAAAGGTAAATTGGTATTTGTATTTCCTTCCTTAAAAATGAAACAAATGGGCCACGTGTTTTTAAATAAGACATTATAGACTATTACATAGATCTTACAATTTCTTCTTACACAGTTTATTTTCCTATAATTGTTCCCGCTCCACTCCTTCCACCTCCTCTTTGCCAAACTGCATTTACTGCGCTTTGTTCTTAATCCCAAAATGAGTGGCACTTTCGGATATTCACAAAAGGAATGTCAAGGGCCATTTTAAAAAATCTAGTTTTATCCAGGCATACTCTGAATGCTTTACATTTGGCTTTTAACCTCTGCAAAGCAGGCCATACAAATTTTATCTTCCCATAGGCCAATAAGAAATTCTGATTATTCCATGAGATAATATAATCAACTTTGTCTCTGTTGCTTTATTTTGTTTTTATTGATTGCAGATACATTATACCCGTGGTTTCTGGGAAGGGAGGGTGATTTGTGTATTTTACTGTTAGTTCTTTATCCCTTTAAAAGTTCTACCCTTTTACCAGGATCAGTGAAATTCAGAAATCTAAGAATTACTGATATAGACATTTTCATTAATGACAAAAATCGGCTTGTATAATACTGTATCACATTTAGTTAACTCAGATGGAGAGAAATTGCTTATTTCACTTCATGCCACCGCTGGAATTCTAACAATGAACCAGGAGCCTGTGTGGACAGGCGTCCTACGTCAGGATCTTCTCAGGAGTAGAAGAGTAAAGTACAAGGAAATAGTAACTGGCCATTTGCCTTGATGGTGTGAGTTATAAGTAAACAGATTTGTAGACTTGTCCTTTGTTTCTTGTTATTAGAAAGACAAATCAGAATGCTGCCTTTGATCTTGCTAATTGCCAAAAATTGTAGAAAAATAATTCATTGAATTTATTGCACCAAGTTGGGATGCTAGAGTAAAATTTGTAATTAAAATAGTGTCAACATTGTTTGAGTTAACACCTGCTAGCCATTATACTAAAGTACAATAGTGTGAGTACCATCTAATCATTTAAATTTCTAGTTTTATGTGAGTTCAATATTGAGTTACCTTTTTTTTTTTTTTTTTTTTTTTTTTTTGGTATTTTTGAGACAGGGTCTCACTATGCAGTTCAAACTGGCCTTGAGCTCACTTTGTAGCCTAGGCTGGTCTCAAACTCACAACAATCCTCCTGCCTCAGCCTCCCAAGTGCTGGGATTACAGGTGTGTACCACCACACCTGGCTAGTATTGAGTTTTTAGTGACATTTTTCTTGATAGTCTAATCAAATATGTAGTTATGTAGAACAGAAATCTCAGCCTAAAAATGAATTCTCATTATTTGAAATAAAATACATAAAAATAAATTTATATTTCTTCAGCTCTTCTTTGTTGCTTCTTCAGGAGATCAGACGTTAGAGGTGTAGAGGTAGTAATGCTCATGCTAGTGACAAAGAGATAAGGTGGGAATGCAAGACTTTCTTTCCGGAAAATGAGTGGATTCCATATTGAGGCAATTATCCCAATTAGTAATATCCCAAAGCAGTGAGGTCTCTCATTTTAAAGTTATCCATATAATTTACAATACAAAAAAGGAATACAGAGAGCATTAGAACTTATTCCCAGGAAGCCTTCTCTAAATAGATTTCTGTGAGGAAATTGTCAGTAAAACCTAATTGGATCATGGACCAATGATTTCAAGGTTTTACAGTGAACCAGTATAGCAGTTGAATGTTGAAATTAGGTTAAAAGGTGATAAACGTTTATAGGTATAGCGAGTAAAATTGTATTTCTCAGTATCAATGGCTTATTTTACATTAATTTAATTTCATCAAGGAAATAATTGGGCATCATGACTCACAAATAAAAGGAAAACATCCTAAGTTTAAATTAACCCAGACTTGGTTTGAGGTACATTCATACACATAAAAGTAAGCTTATTCCCTGATTGTGGAATTGAGTGGAGACATTTTTGAGGTAGGGGCTGAGAAATCCATTGTATTCATAATGTATTTGAATATATTTAATTCTTTGTTTTCTTTTCCCTATGAAGGACTAGCCAGAGCCAAGTCCGTTCCAACGAAGACCTACTCAAATGAAGTTGTCACACTGTGGTATCGGCCACCTGATGTGCTTCTTGGTTCCTCAGAGTACTCAACACAGATTGACATGTGGTAAATATCGACAGACATTTTAAAGAGCATAGTAAAAGCAGTGAGCAAGAATTATGACCTGGAGTCATAAGAAATGTCATTTCCTAGATTTAAATATCACTTCTCCCATTATTTGATGGCCTTATTCAAATTATTGGCTTGTGCCTTAATTTCCTCATTTAAGGAAATGGGATTTGTAATAACTACGTCAGAGTTCTGTAAATAACATTAAAAAGAACTGAGCTAATACAAAAGAATCACTCACAAAACTATGAGACATAGTAATTTAAAACAGAATTACTATTTTTATCATTTAATATGCACCAAAATCTACCTACTTTAAGTTGATCTAAAAATAATAATTAAAATATTATGGCTGTCCTCACATACCACTTTGAGCATCACACTGCTCCATCCAAACATCTTTGTCACCGGTGCATTCATGATCTAGAATAAAGTGTAATTCCTCAGTCTCAGACTTAAATATATCTGTAAGATGTCTCAAAAGTATCTTTGCAGCTTACTGCAGACTTTTTCACTACATCTGTTTCTTTCTATCCAAAAGGCCTACTCAGTACATCTCAAAAACAACCTGAACTCTCCCACCTTTGCTTGTAGTGTTTATTCCAGTCCACCCACCTGGCCTCTGTTCTTCTAACTGGGACCTGTACTTAGTAACCTTCCAAAAACCCAGCTTTGTAGAATTCTTTCTTGAATACAGCCTACCCTTCAGCGGTCAGTCCTTGCTCTGAACTGTGGTTGCATGTACTGCCTATACTTTATGTACCTGTGCTGAGAAGTTACGTACTTCTGTTGTCGTGAACAGTTACATGAAATCTTTTATATAACTTCCTTGTAAGTTCTAATGTAATGTGCAGAACATAAAATCTACCGCCGTAATCGGTTTTAAGTGTGTACTTTGAGACATTAAGCACATTCACATTGCTGAGCAGCTATCCCCACCATCATCTTCAAAACTTTCTTCATCTTGCGGAACTAAAACTCCGTACTGATCAAACTCCCTATTCCACCCGTTTCCAGCTGTTGGCAGTTACCATCCTTCTGTGAATCTGACTGCTCTGAGTACCTCGGATGAATGGAATAATGCAGTATTTGTCCTTTTGTGGCTTGTTTACTAAGCTTATTTCACCAGCATAACATCTTTAAGGGTCATCCACGTTGCAGCGTGTGTCAGGTTGAACACTGTGTGTATATGCCAAGTGCGTTTGTCCCTTCATCCATGGGAGACAGATACTCGAGTTGCTTCCATCTTGTAACTACTGAAAATAATGTTGCTGTGAACATGGATGTGCAAGTCTCTGCTTTCAGTTCTTTTGGATATACACTTAGGAATAAAATTGCCAAATCATATAGAAATTGCTTTAATTATTTGAGGAGCCACTGTACTGTTTCCCATAGCAGCTGTAACATTTTACTTTCTGTATAATGTTTCAATATATAAAAATAAATTTTATAAGCTTTAGTGTATTTACTAGATTGTGAGCCCTTTAATGGAAGGACTGTATTGTAAACTTACTTGTATTCCCAGTTTCTAGATGACAGCGTCTATATTCAGAGTCTCCATCCATTTTTTCCTTTACACACACACACACACACTCTGCCCTATACCTACCTGTTCTTAATTTCCTCATTTAAGGAAATGGGATTCGTAATAACTTATTACGAATTATTTGCTTCTCTCTATGCCTGCTACCCACTGGTATAGGTCAGGCCACTGTCATTTCCCAGACTATCATAATCGTGTTTTCAGTTGGTTTTCTTCCTTCTTGTCAGACCATGGTCCACACTATAGCCGAGGCAAGGATTTGATGACAGTATCCACTCACAGCTGAAAACACACAGTTAGCATTCAGTAATTATGTATTGTGTTCTCTAAGAATCATGCAGAACTCTTTAATGATTTGAGCAATCTTTCATTCTTGCATCTGATAATCTGAGCAATGTAGTTGAGGATGGCGATATGTAATGTAACAACCACTGTTGACTCGTATTACTTTGTCTTAAGACCCTGTATCACTTTGAATGTTCTTGCTTTGATTTGTTTGTTTGTGATACTGGTATGCTGCTACTGTTCTATTCTTTTGTTTGTTTGTTTCTCGTGTACTGCTCTTTTTAAAATTAAAAAAAAGTTATGCAGAAGAGAACTGGAAATTTTAAGTGGGAAAAATGAGTTAGCAATATGCAAATTGAGACACATAGAGTAAATGTTAACAAATTAGATTTAAAGATACCTTGGCAGGAGGTTTTCTAGCAGACTGATACAGAATTCTTCAGGAGGCAATCTTGAAAACAATTCTTCTGCTTCATAATATGTAAATAGATTGTTCTTTTTTTTTTTTCCCATGATATATTTTAAAGGGGTGTTGGTTGCATTTTCTTTGAAATGGCTTCGGGAAGACCTCTGTTTCCAGGATCGACTGTGGAAGATGAACTACACTTAATTTTCCGGCTATTAGGTAACCGAAGAAATCCTTTTCCAGAGATTTACACCTGCAGTTGATTAGCTGGATTAACACTGTATCTCTAAAATATATATTTAAATATGTGATACTGAGACTAACATAACCAGCTGTTACATTTAAGAGTCACCACTGGCTTAATTATTATAAGATAGATTTTTCTAGGTAACAATTTGCAGAGTTTCATAATGCAATAAAGAGTTTATGAAAGGAAAAGAGAAATATTACTGAAAATTTAGCTTTAGCATATTATTAAGGAATAATTCTAGGTTAGGTAGAATCATCTAGATAGAAAAAGGTCAGACATCCTTATAGGTGTGATTAAAAAAATACAGTGAATATGCACATTTAAGAATTTATTATAGTAACAGACACATTGCCATCAGTCCGCCTCTCCCAAAATACTGCTCCTTGCTTCCAGCACATTCTTACCCCATCTTATCCCACGTTATTATCTCATTATTCTTGCCACATTCTGAAACAGCTCTGGGTGTCCACTTTCATATCGTCAGTTGCATTGTTGTGGGTACCTCGAGGTCCTGAGTTGATTAAAAGTGTTTACCTTTTATGGTCATTTTGACTTGCAGGAAGAGCCAGAACTCAAATGGTGCCAGATCCAGTGAGTAAGGCAGATGAGGAGACACGAGAAAGCTTTCACTTGACAGTAGTTGCCATAAACAACTGATCGATGGTCTGACCCCAAAATAGAGTTAATGTTTAAATTTTAAAATGTGTTACAGTAAAAGACACATTGCCACTAACATTTCTCACAGCCCTCAGACTACGCCCCCCTCGTGTTGAACACACTTACCCCATCATTCCTGGTAGTGTGTCTCTTACAATAATAAGTTTATTTTTTTTTTTTTTAAATTTAACTTTCATTGTAACTTTGGATCGCCCTTTGTGTTTATAGCATCTTTACATAGTCCATAAGTAATACATACATATTTTTTATCATTGAGTTGAAATTAAATCATCTAGTAAATGTAAATTGCTCCCTAAGACATTTCTTAGTTCTACCTATCATCTGTACATATATAATTATATGCGTATATAATTTTATGTATATTCATACATATATAAATTTATTTTTTAATTCAGGAACTCCATCTCAGGAAACTTGGCCAGGTGTTTCTTCAAATGATGAATTCAAGAACTACAACTTCCCAAAATACAAACCACAGCCTCTAATAAACCATGCACCCAGGTATTCTTTTTCTTAAGCAAAAAGGGGAAAACCCATGTTACTTTTTTCAGTCTTTGAAATATTTAACCAATAAAGGTTCATGGCTATTTTTTGTTATTTATATATAATATTAAAAAATCCTATTTTTTGTTATTTATATCTAATACTACAATACTTAAATGTTTGGGGATCTAATTTAATTAATTTCTTTCTTCCTTTGTCATTTTTTTGTAATTCAATGACCAAGAATCAACAAAGTATATAAATGAATTTGAGCTGTAAATAAATAGAATGTATGTATGAGAATTTTTGTAGACAGTCCTTTTTCCCAGGAAGGTACCATTGATTAATACCTTACTAAATATGAAAGGAGTGATACATTTCTGTTCTGCTTTCTGCAGAATTGTTCTGCATCTACTTACAGAAACCGCTGATGCATGATGTTCTATCAGTATTCTTAGGTGACATGATTTTGTATTTGAATACTATACACTCTTTTGACACAGTGAAACACAGGTCCTATGTGTCAGCACTGCAGTTGGAGTTTCTCCTCACACCTGTCAATCCAAGACACCCCTTAAAATTTGAGTCAGAATATTTTCACTTGTAGAATATAGGACATTAGCACAGTAACATAGAATAACAAGGCCTTCTGACTACATTTTCCACTCTCTTTAAAATGAATTCTTTTTTAAAATCACCACAGTACCAAATAAGAACATTGGTTTAATCAAAAGCCATTCACATTGCTTACAACATAACACACTTACTTTGCTTCCGCTTATTCTAAAACCAGGGAAGGGACAGCAAAACATTTCTGACACCAAAAATATTGTAGCAGTATTTATATGTATTGATGACCTTTTTGTTACTATAGCAACTAATATTCTCAATTAGGCTTTCTTAGGAAGAAGAATAATACAGTATGTGCTGGGCTTTTTAGTGTGCCTCCAGAGCAGCATGAGTCCTATTTTTTGTTATGTATATATTGCTTGCTTCTGGTAATATGCAGTGCAGCTTGAAGCAGATGCTCCATGGTTTTAGCACCTAGTTTGTGCCCAGAGAGCTCCCTGTATGTGCCAGGAAGGCAAACTATGGAGGACTAGCAGTCCCTGGAGAAGGTTCGGCCTGCAGCATCCACAGGACCGAAAGAGGCTCAAGGGAAAATATTTCCTTATTTGTGGTTGTACTTTTGCCCAGTGTGGTGTCTGATCAACAGATTATTCCATTGAAATAAACATTTCATTAAAATACTGTTCCTAGTTATGTCAGTTACATCAGTGTAATTGGTTATCCTTATTGACTATCTCTTTGGTTTCTTAGTCCTTATTAATGAAGTTCTATGAAATTCTGGCGTATTAAAACGGAACTTGGTACCCTCTAGGACCCACTGATGGGCAGATTATCCTGAAAAACTTTGTTGAATGGCTTTTCCCTGGCTTTATCTTGACCCGCAGAGGTATCCGAGGATCCCTGTCTCAGTGCTCCCATCTCGGTGATAGGAAAACGGTGCTGTTGTGTGCTGTCTTCACGGGAGCACTGCAAGTCGGTGCATGCTTAAGCTTCATTACTGAGTTTCACCCTTGTGAGACAGAACAGTGACTAAACAATTTCTACAGCTTTAACAATTAATTTTTTCTTGAATATTCAAAATTTGAATTGAAGCCCAATTACTTTATGGTTTGTTCTTAACAAACACGACAGATAAGTCTTAGAAAGCTAAAACAAATTTAAGTCTACCTGAAGGCAACAATAGTGGCCATTTTATGGCACTTAAACTTAGCAAATGAAAATACTTCAATGAAATAGTCTTATCTGAAAAGTTTCTATCAGTAAAGGGATAAATTGCTACTTTTTTGTTGTTTTTAGGTTAGACTCTGAAGGAGTTGAATTGATCACAAAATTTCTTCAAGTAAGTTACATCCTATTTTGTAAATGTTCAGTGAATATTTAAGCCTTGGTTTCTTCATATAGAATTGGATGAGTAACAATGCCCTCAAACATTGCTAAATGGGATTATTTGTGTTAGTATCTGGCATGCTTTAGGCACGTACTTAAGTAAAGCTTTTAATAGATGGTTTCTCTTAAGTGTCTGGGTCTCTTACTGTGACCTAAAACAGTCCGAGGTAATCAGCTGCTGGCATGGATCAACTGTGTCAAGGCCGTGTTCTCTGCAATTCACATTCTCTTATGTTCTCTTTTTCCTTATACTTACTGCCTTACAGGATGCTGCACCTCCAACTACCACTCATTTTCCTCCAAAGCAGGAAGAAGAGGGAGGATGAGGGTGGTACCAGCCACATTAACTCTTGTACTTGAAAGCAAAGGCTTTCGCAGAAACCCCTGCAAGGCTTCTTCCCAAGTCTCATTGGCCAGAGCATTAATTGTAAGAGGCTGGGAATTGGGGAGCAGGATTGTTATGATTAGCTCAGTCATAGAGCAGTCATGATTCGTGCTCCATCTGATAGCAGGATGGACACTTGGAACAAGTCTAGATTGTCTCATCAGGGAAGACAGAACAGTGGGTATTGGATAGATACATAGCAGAACATCTGTAGTGAGGATATTGTGTGTATTTCCAGCAATCCTGTGGTGTTCATGAAGAAAATTAAGACTAAAGGTTGAATATTTAAGTTTTTTGCCACTTCAGAAAATACAAGGACTCTTAAATTTTTTGAGATCCAGTGTTACCTTGGAAATGTAGAACTAAGATATTGCTACATACTCTCAATAGCAACTCAAATTTGAGTGTATCTGGAGTATTCCAAATTGGTGTTTGAATGTAATCATACTAAGTAATGAAGCCTTAAAAAAAAATAGCTTTAAATCCTAATTTACCCTTCTCCAACTTTTTGCATTAGTTAGAGAAAAGATTAATGAAGCAGTCCTTTGCCTTTCTACAGTATGAATCTAAGAAAAGGGTTTCAGCAGAAGAGGCCATGAAACATGTATACTTCCGAAGTCTGGGACCAAGAATACATGCTTTACCAGAAAGTAAGAGAAATTTTAAAATGTTTTTCTCCCTTTATTTTCATTTGTCCAGAGTTGGGTACTGGGGTGCGTTTAAAGTTTAGAAAGAGAGGATTGTGGAGTTTTTAGTCTTTTGTAATTGGATCGGAGTTTCGCGAAGAATGATGTGTCTTGTTTTTCTGTTTTATTTCCTGCAGTACTGGGCACATTGCCCCTGCTCTGTAAGAAATCCATAATACTCAAGTATGGGTTAATAACCTTAGTGACTTAAGCTGGAATATGCAATCTAATGATGGCATCCTTAGGCCTAATCTAGTTTCAGTTGAGTTATTAAAAGTGGATTTCTATAAGGATTAATGAAGCACAGTGGAAACGTAAGATGGTTTCCTCATGAAAATACATCTCTTCATTATTGTGTAAAGATGATTTTCCTTTCTTGTGATCACTCTGACTTCACTGTCCCCGTGCCAGGGCTGAGCATGTTACCAGAATCACTAAAACAGATTGCCCATGCCTGAAGTGACCGTCTAATTTTGCTCATGATGTTCTTTGCTTTTTTAAATTAGCGCAGTATTTTACTTTAAAATTGAGTGAGGTGAGTGGGGAAGTTCGGTGGCTTGGAAGCTGAGCTGTGAAAAACCCCCATCCTCACTTATTAGACAGTACTGATTCACTGACGTTCAGTGATGACGCTTCCTGAGTCAAAACTCCTGAAGACTTTGCACTCAGAACTTCCTGGACGCGTCTTAGTAAAAGACTGCCTCCTAAAGAGAGTAGAAATGAGAGGCAAATTATGAGTGGTTTTTAAGAAGATGTTAGTGATGCTCACTATTTATCCCAGGTTGGATTTGAGGTAGGTAGCTGTGGTTGTGGAGACCTACCGCTCTTCCCTAATACCTTAATACCCCCCTAAAGAGACAAAGAAGAAAGGCGGAGAAGTAGAGCCCACTGACAGATTTTGATCTGGTCTCCCAACCCCAGTAACACTGGAGCAGACAGTGTGTTTTTGTTGGAGAAACACCCACTTGCACCATGCTTTAAACCAGAATTGACAGAAGAAAGGTTCTGAAGGGGGATTACTTCATTTGGTTTTCTCCGCAAAACACACAGAAAGGGAGATCTTCCAGCTGGGATATAACCTTTAAACATGGTATCAATGTTTTATGTTGAATCACTACATACTTTCTAAATGTTTCTGTATAGCTGGGTTGTGTTTGCTTTTAATAATGTTACACTTTCACCTGATCGTTTCTGTCTGCATTTCAGGCATATCAATATTCAGTTTGAAAGAGATTCAGTTGCAAAAGGACCCGGGTTTTCGAAATTCTTCTTATCCAGAGACAGGTGTGTTTGTCATAAACCATTTCACATGTCGATCATGAAGTTTTGTGTGGAACCAAGCTTTTGGTTTCTAAGTTGATCAGTAAAACTATTGACGTAAAAACCAATGTACAGTGCATTCCACAACTGTGTATGTTTAGCATTGCACATACTCACTTTTCTGTATGATGTGGGCAGCTCAGTAAATCTTCAGAGAGAAATCTGACTCAGTCAAGTCAGGGATCCTGAAAGCTGCAGATGGCACAGAGACCTTTTACAAGTGGCCTGGCTTGATCACTGCACGCGCCATCCCTGGTACCTGAGGCAGAAGACACATCTTGTGCTTCCCTAGTCATCGGGTTCATCACCTCGAAGCATAGAAGCTGTAGACTGAGCCCGTCGACAACAGGGTCATTTAAGACAGTGCTGATCAATCTTACCGTGGATATTAGCTTTGCTGGTGGGAACATTAGCTTCCTAGTCACCAAATACTGTGTGTGGGATAAAACTGAACCTTGAACTGCCTCATAAGATGACTTTATATTTTAGGACATGGGAAGAACAGAAGACAGAGCATGCTCTTTTAAGTCTGATAACATGGTTTCAAGCCCAGCCCCCAGCCTTTCTTATCAATCAAGGACTCAGATCTGAAGGCAGTAATTTCTTTTGGTGGACTTGGAATCTCCGTTTGTCTACACTGTCCTCTTCACAGTGGAGTCTTTTTATTTCAGACCTACAGATTGTTTTTATATTTGTTGTCACAGTGTGACAATTTTTTGTACAGTCGGTTTTAAGGTCTTCTCTGCCATTAGAGCCAGTAGGTTACAACTATCGATGTAACTGTAGCTGCAATTTTTGTGCAGGACTGAGAAACACAGTGCATTATTTATTGCAGAATCATTGCTGCTAAATAACTACTGTCTGTTTATTTAACACAACAGTTGAATGCCTGAAGAAGTTGCAGTGGCTTTATTATATGTGAATGCATCTGTTTCTCCTCATGGATTGTTTTACTGCTGCATTTTTGTTTGTTTTTAAAATTAAACTGCAGTGTTTCCTGGAATATATATTTAGCTTTGCTTAACAGTAAAATTAAGTGAGCCATCTTGAACTCTTAAGTTTGTGCTATATAATTTCTTATTGAACATTGGCAAATAGAGTAGCTAGAGATTGATACCACATTATGTTTAGGAAAGCATGCTGATGCAGAACTTGATTCAAGCAAGTGAACACCTGATATTTTGGGTTTCTCACATTAGACACCAATAAATTAAAGCACCAAGATTATTTATTGTTATCTATTCCTCATTTTAGAAATGTCTGCTGCATATTACTGGATATTTGTATACTAATAGACTTTAACTATTTTACATTGTGCTTTAATTTAGTTAATACTTAACCATATAAGTTCATTTAAACATGGGAGTCTTGCTTGTGTTTAAGAATATTTCTTTTACTAGAAAGGATGATACTTCATAGGGGCACAGTTTCTTTCTTTTGGGGGCTGTGTATGTTTCAAAACATTCACTTGGAATCAACAAAAAGCTGTAATACGTCTTTGAAATGAGCCATGATAAATTTCAAACGAGGGAAATGAGAACTTAAGAGGATTGCTTTAAAGCATCATAGGTATTATCTGTTTATCAGAGATAATAAATATTACTGTTTTAATTATGCATCTCTTTGAACATCATAAACACAGGTTGGTGTTGGTAACAGTGTTTTAAGCATTTGTGTTCACCTTTAAGACTATTGTTTAGTGCATCTTACAAACTATAAATCTTAATTGGTATATTTTGAAATGGTCATGTAAATTTTTGCCTTATACATCATGAAAATAGTCATAACTTAATTTTTTTCCTGACATTCACTGTAAAAGATTCAGGGGTCCTTCCATTTCTGTTCAGGAAATCTTGTAGTTTATTGTTGTTATTTAACAGTATTAAATGGGTTTTTGTATATTTCATTTTAACTTTATTTGTGAATAGTGATTGTGGCATGTTTGGGGTATTATTTTAATTTTTCATAATACTGAAATTTTAATTTTTAAAAAAAATTCCTGAAAGAAACAGATTCATGTGTGATGGTGAATATCGGACCACTACTGCTTTTCACATCTGTAAATTGGTTTTATGTTAAGCTCGGTAGCCTAACAAACTGCTGTTATTTCTAACGGACAGACATGTATTAATATTGTACTTTGAAGGTTATAAATACTATGTGAAATTCATCCATTTTTTTTGTTTTGAAATTTATAATAACAAAATCTCCATGTTGTATAAAAGCGACTTTGTTGAGTCATGATTCTTTCTGGGGAGGCAGACTGGGCAGAGTGGATTAGGGTTCTTCTGATGTTTCACAGTGAGATGGAGTCTCACTGTGCCAGGAGTGGCGTAGCTGCTTTGTAATCATGCTGACCATTTGTTTAGTAATTTCTGCTGTCGTTTTTATTTATTTATTTATTCTGGTGGTGCTGGGGGTCAAACCTGCGGCCTTGTGCATGCAAGGCAGGAACTCTACCACTGAGCCACATCCCCCCGCCCCTCTGCTGTCAGTTTATAAACTATTCTCACATAGCATCACATTTATCATTTTATGGATATATATTTCATTGGTCACAAATTCGACCTATAGCTTATCCATAGATTTCGTTCTTACACATAAAAGGGGACAGTATTGCATATCCAATTGTGACATAAAATTCTTCCTCCCAGGAAGTTCTAGGGGTGTTCCCTTATTTTGTTAAGGAATTTGGCAAGTGAACAAGTGTTTGTGAGGTTGTTTTTGCTTTTGTTTGTTGATAACCTGAGCACCACTCAGACATTAATCATATCATGGTGCAGAGAGCTGAAACTCAGAGAGTTTGAACCTTCTGCTCTTATAAATCCTCTTAAACTGACGGAGTTCTTAAAGGTAAGAGAGGGATGCCTCTTTTGTTGTCTTTCCAAATGGCGTAGCAACACTCACTGAATGTGCCATTTGGGGTACATAGAGTGGCTGCACTCCGGTGCTTTATCAGCTGAAATTATAGAATTACAGTAATCTGTCTTTGGGACTCAGGACAATTAATGGGCTTGTTGCCCCTTCTTTATGGCATGAAAATGGCAATATTTTAATGATTTATACATGTACAGTTCAGTGGCACTGATTATAGTCACAAAGCTGTCAGTTACCATTTTCACTTGTGATCAAACATAGTTCTGTATTTAACATTTTGGGGACTGCCTCATTGCTTTTCATAGTAGCCTCATCTATTTTATATTCCCAGTCGTGTAACACATGAGGGTTCTAATTTCTCTTCATCCTCACCAGTACTTGTTACTGTCCCTTTTTATTACTCTAATAAATGTGAAATGCTATTGCACTGTAGTTTTAATTGGTATTTACCAATCATTAGTGATGAGCATCCTTTCATGTGTTTTTTGTTTTTCCTTTTGCTTATTTGCACTGAAGAAAAGTCTCTTCAAATAATTTGCTCATTTTAAAAACAGGCTGGTCTTTTTCTCGTTGAATTGTAAGAGTTTTCTATGGACCCTGGGTGTTACCCCTTTATAAGGTATGTTATTTGCAGTTATTCCCTCCCATCCTGTGGGCTGTCTTTCACTTTCTTGAAAGTGTTCTTTTGATGTATATATATTTTTAATTTTAACGAAGTCTAAATCAACTTTTTATTTTGTTGCCTGTGCTTTTGGTGTTATATCAAAGAAACTATTCGCAAGTCTCTAGGATCACAAATGTTTGCCCCTATATTTTCTTTTCAGGTTTTTAGAGTTTTCGCTCTAGCCTTTGGGCATAAACCCACTTTGGAGCTAACATTTGTATGTGGTATAAGGAAAGAGTCCAGCTTCATTCTTTTGTATTCTAATATCCATTTTTTTCCCAGCGCCACTTGTCAAAAATGGTATCATTTGCCTTCTGACTAATCTTGTCCAAGATCAATTGAGGGTTTGTTTCTGGGCTCCTAGCTCTATTCCATTTGTCTGTCTGTCTGTAGGTCTATCCATGTAGAAAGTAGCACAGTGTTTTGATTACTGTAACTTTTTAGTAAGTTTTAAATCAGAAAGTGGGTTCTTCAGCTTGTACTTTTCCAGGGTTGTTTTTGCTTATTAAAGGTCTTCTGAATTTCCATCTGGATTGTAGAATGTATTTTTAATTTCTGCAAAACACAGAAAACAAAAACAAGCTTTTTCTCCCTCAGTTCGGATAATCATGTTGTTTTCTTCACACTGTTGATATGTATTGCCTTGATTGATGTTCGTATGTTAAAGCACAGTTGGACATTCCTGGGGAAGATCCCACATGGCTTTGTTATATATGATTGGGTCTTCATTATTGAAAACTTGGAATAGAAATGTTTCAGTGTTTTCTGAATTTTGGAATATTTGCATACACTTTACTAGTTGAGCATTCTTGTTCCAGAAGTTTGAAATCTGAAATACTCTAAAATCCAAAAATTTTTGAGCATTGTCACTCAGAAAGTTTCAGATTTCAAGACATTTTGGATTTTCAGATTAGGGATGCCCAATCTGTAACTTTTTTAACATGCTGCTAAATTCAGTTTGTTAATATTTTCTTGAGGATGTTTGCCTATATTCTTAAAGGATTTGGCCTATAGTATTCTTTTCTTCTAGTATCTTTGTCTAGCTTTGGTATCAGGGTAGCAGTGGTATCATGGAATGACGTAGGGAAATGCTCTTTTCACTTCAGATTTTTAGAATAGTTCGAGGATTGACACCCATTCTTTTTTTAAGTTTTTTTAATTTTTTTGTCTTTTTGAGACAGGGTCTCGCTGTGCAGTTCAGGCTGGCCTTGAGTTCACTTTGTAGCCCAGGCTGGCCTCACACTTGCAACGATCCTCCTGTCTCAGCCTCCCGAGTACTGGGATTACAGGCGTGCACTAGCACGCCCAGCCGACACCCATTCTTCTTTAAAGATTTGTTAGAATTCACCAATGAGGTTATCTGGTCCTAGGTTTTTATTCATTGAGAGGTTCTGATTAATGATACAGTCTCCTTGTTATAGTTTTACTCAGATTATTATTTCTTCTTGGGTCAGTTTGGGTAGTTGGTATGTTTCTTGGATCTGTCCATTACATTGGTTTTATTCAGTTTGTCATACAGTTGTTCATAGTATTCTCTTCTAATCCTGTTTCTCAGTATTCAGTAGTAACATTTTCACTTTTATTTTCTGATTTTAATAATCCAAGTCTTGGCCAGGTGTGTGGCACACACCTGTAATTCCAGCATGTGGGAGCTGCGGCAGGAGGATTGCCATGAGTTCGAGACCAGCCTGGGTTACACAGTGAGTTCAAGGCCTGGCTAAACTACATAGTGAGACCCTGTCTAAAAAAAAAAAAAAAAAAAAGAAAGAAATTCCAAGTCTGCCCTTCCCCACACATCAGTCTTTGCTCAGTTTTACCAACTCTGTTAATCTAATAAAAGAACCAACTTTTGGTTTTGCTGACTTTTGTTTGTCTGCACTCACTCTTCTAGCTTTGGGTTTAGTTTTGTTTTTTGTTTTTTTTTCTGTTCCTCTCTTCCTTTAGATGTATCATTAAGTTACTGACTTGAGATTTTTTTCTTTCAACATAGACTTTTGACACTGTAATTCTCTCAGCTGTGTTTTCAGCTTACCCTATACATGTAGATACTAGTTTTTGTTTTTATTTGTCATATTTCCTAATATCAGTATGTTGCTTAATTCTTACATATTTGTGGATTTCCCTTTTCCTTCTCTTACTAACTTCTGATTTCATTCTATTGTGATAGGAAAAGATTGTATGATTGCAGTTTAAAAATGATTAAGGTATGTTTTGTGGCATAACATGGTATGTTCTAGAAAATGTTTCATGTGCACTTGAGAGGAACTTCATTCTGAGAGGAATGTTGTTGGGTAAAGAATAGTTTATATGATTCTTATGTCTAATTGGTTTATAGTGATCAGGTCCTCTATTTATTTATTTGTTGATCTGCTCATAAGCAGGCAACTGAAACATTTGAATACCTACATATATACAGACTCCAGTATTTTTAGTGCATTACTTTAGACCCAAGGACGTTCTTTTTCCCTCTTGTTAAGAACCAGAATATTTTGATACTGAATTCAGATTCTAGGTTTAGTTAGATAGGCAGGAGTTTTACATCAATCATTATCATTCTTAGGTGGTCAGTAGTTTCTGTTACTGACCAAAAAAAAACCACTGAAATTACTAGTTCTCTCTCTCTCCTTCCCTCCTTCCCTTCCAAGTCAAGGTCTCACTATGCAGTACAAGCTGCTTTTGAACTATGTAGCCCAGGCTGGCCTTGAACTGGAGGAGATCCTCCTGCCTCAGCCTCCTGCATGTTGGGGTTACAGGTGTGCACCATGCCTGGATGAAGTCATCACTTTTCTGTCCAGCCAAAACAGGAAGAATACAGCCAAGTGACTGATGATTGGATTACAGAGAAACAAAAAATTTTTATCTATGACGATGGGAAACACTCTTAATTGATAGGGAAATTCATCTTACTGGAAAAACTAGTATTTCTGGAAGGTTATCACTACAAAGACCTTCAACTCTTGCTAAATGCAGTGGCTATGAGGGTAGATGTGTAGCTGTACACTTGTGACAGGGAGACAGAAAAACAGACGAGACTAGGACAGGAGCCAAGATGGCTGCGCCCGCCGCTTTCTCCCACCTCAGCCCTGCTGCGGTGGAGACCTGGAGGTGCCTGGGACACACCCTGGAGATGAGCATGAAGGTGTGGCCGGTGGCCTTCTGGATCATGCACAGCACGTGTCAGAGTGGGAGGAGAGCTCAGCGTGTGCCGGCAGCCCTGTGACTCCCGAGAGGATGGCTCCACTAGGCTCTGAGAAAGACCTCGAATTTCACTGAATACAGACTCAGGACTTGCGTAAGACCCTTCGGGCCTTTCGAGCCCTCTAGAACAGTGCGACTGAAAAGAGCTATGGGAACGCTTCAGCCTTTTCTGCAGCTGTATTCACAGTAGTTCCACTCTTACGTTGATCTTGTTACTTCCCCTCTTGTGTACGTTGAGAGCCAAGGTTGTCAAGTGCTGCATGGATGACAGGGCGATGCAGACCTTTCAGTGCCTCTCCGGGTGATGGCCACACACGTTTTACTAGAAACATGCGCAAAAGAGTACACTTGGGGTCCACTCTGGCCATTTCCCTCTCCCACAGACTTGAGCCGGCCCCTTCCTCACTGCTCCCCAGTTATCTGGAAGCTTCCTCTCTGCTTCTGAGCTCGTCCTGTGTCGCTGCTTATTTCTGCATTACTGTGTCCTGTGCCAGTGAATGCTGCCAGTGAATGTTGTCCCTCCTGTGCCACCGAAGTGGATGACTTCCCACCACACCTGCGAGTGTGTCACGACTACACACACACAGCTGCGGAATCTGGACTCTGTAAGGACAGTACTGAGACAGCTTGTCAAGCGCCGTCTCCTTTAATCCACTCTTCCTCCCTTCCTCCCCTCCCCACCGGTCCCCCTGTATCAAACCCAGGTGGAGACTGCTTTGCGCTCGCCCTAAAACCAGAGGCAGGTCAGCCTGCAAGTGAGACCTGGGGGAATAATACCCCTTGTCACCAAGGCTGGCAGGCCACATTCCCCTTTATCAGCGAAACGGCTAAAAGGAAAAATGGTGATTCGGTTTTTCCCTTCCTGCTCATTTCTCAGTACAGAGCAGTTGGTAGAATTTAGGAGTGAAAAGATGAGGGGACCACTTTCCCAACACGTTCCACTCTGCCCGCAACGCAGCCTCAGTAATTTAGCTCAGCATCTGTAATCTAAAGCAGTTTTTTACATGCCTGCAGAAGGGTAGGTGACAGATTTTTCAACTGGTTTCCATGTGAAAAAGTGAAATTTGGAATGGAAATAAACGAACTCACTTGCCTCTAAAACACCTTTTATCACAAAGTATTTATTCAACAAAAATAATATTACAGTAAAAATGATACATATATGAAAGTGAATGAAAATCTGCAATAATAGAAAAGATGTATACAAACAGACCAACATTCAGGTTAGATAGTTCTAGCAAACCTTAGCCATATCGGTTTAGTACTGATGAAGAAAACCTTACAGAAGAAGAAGTTCATGTTTTTGGAACCTAAATACACACACACACACACACACACACACACACACACACACACACACACAAACGAGGCAGGGCTGCAAGAGTTACTCTTCAATATCTCCATTTTTGTTTGCATTACAGCAAATATTCTGATCCATTAAAAAAGTGATGCTTTTTCATTTCTAATAAACGGATCTACTATGTATGTTAAGCACAGTATTTGGGGGAAAGAATATCAGATTTGTAGTTATTTATGTGTTTCCAATCAACACTGACATTTTAAAACTATTGAAAATAATACTTCCCATTGAAATTTTCACACATTAACTTCCTTAAGTTCCTTTATAAGAATCTTGCATTTTGGATGTGTTCATGTGTTTCTTTACCTAACATAATTTTGGACCAGCAGTTACTTACAGCTAGGCTTCAGAGAAACAAGAAACATTAACACCTGCCATTGCACTGTCTTCGGTGAGCTGTGTGGCCCTGGGTAACTTCCAGCCACCTCTGGGTACCCAGAACCAGTTAGAGGGACCCTTTCTGAAGGGCCCTTCTAGCTCTAACATTTCCATTCTGTCATTACCAGCTCGTTTGTTTGAGTACAGAATTATCATTAATGATGAGTGAGGAACATAGTTGCTGTAGTTGTGGATTTTGGAACCAGTCCATTACTTCACAGTCAGCGGTTTTAAAGTAGTAAGGGCACGCATGTCCACATCCAGGGGTGTTCGATTCCGAAGGAAAATGTATAAGTATCAACATAATTTTTAGATTTGTTTTGAAAATTCAAGAAATTTGTTCTTATAATCCCTGCCTTTTAAATGCCTGTTTTTGTTCTTTTTGTTTTGGATCAATTACTTAGTCATACTTCAAAGTGGTTTCTGTGAGTTATCGTTAAGGATTATAGTTAACCTAGTTTTGAATTTAAAGCACCGGGCACTTTCTAGCTCTCTTATCTTGATTTTGGTCTTTCCTATTTCATGAATAGATAGCGCCTCTGAAGTGATGCCTACTGATTTTTTTGAAAGAACAGAAAATGTGTTTCTGTTATCACTGTTCTAAACTACACTACACAAAAGAACGGACTGCAGAAGGCTCCAGATTGTTACATAATCAGTTCAATTCCACCATGATGAGGTTCCTGAAGAATTTTCCTTTTACCAGATTTCCTTCATTCTCACCATAAATTTAGTAATACGTAAAACAGTGCATCCTGTTCCAAGCTCCACAGGCAGAGCCTCCAGTACCTCCAGTTCTGTATTTGTGACACAGTGCATTTTTTTGATCCATCAAAAATTGTGGAAGCCTAGATGTACAAAGACTCCTGGTATGCCAGAATTGCTTCTTCGTTGGAATTTATCACCAGCCTGAGCCTCTTCCAAAACACTACATTTTTTTGAAATGTTAATTAAAGTTCTAGGGATTTAGAGAAACTCTGACTTCCGCTGACTCAGTAAGTATCTGAATGTGATTCTCTATGGAAGATAGGGCAGTCTGGGCTGTTTTTAAAATATAAACATGCTAACCTAGGAAGTATTCTGGGGGTTTAGGTGGTTGGACTTCAGCTTTTAGTTAGACAAACAGTTAAAAAGCTACCCTTTCAAAGTTCATTTTTTGAAAATGTACTGTAGAACATTTTCACTTATGAGGGCTTATTGTCTAAATATGGCTTAGTTTATTTTTTATAAAAACATTATTTGGACATTACATTTACTGAATTTCATTTCAGAAGAGGTTCTAAGGCAATTCTACAGTTGAAAGCAAAAAAGAAAAAGTGATACATGTTTTCATATGTAGCCTACTTGTGAAAATAATGAAGTTCTACTAGAGATCTGTTCAATACTAATTTTTGTCTTTCAAACATTTTCTCTTAATACTAAAAAATATATAAATCATTTACATAAAAGTAAATGCAAAGGAAGGCACAGCTGGTTATAGTGTGTATATAAGCGCAGTTCAGCATAGGCAGAATTAAAGAAAAAAGCTTCACATCCTTATTAGTTATACTGAAAACATTAAGGAAAGTTCTTCACTGTCAACAGTGTTCCACATTTAAGAACTAAGAGGATATAAAAAAACATTAAAATTCACTTAATGTAAAACAGATTTTCATATATACTTGAATATATAAAAAAAACCAGTTTTTAAAATGCTAACACAAATCTAAACTATCCATGTTATGAAAAGTGCAAACCAAATGAATAGAGGGTTTCACAATGTCCTTCTCGTGACACAGGTAAACTAGCCCATGGGGACAGATTTGTTTCATCAGTAATGAGTCCTTCATGGCGGCCAGACGTCATCAGGACTTCTGAGAGCTTGACGAGAGCAGTACTGGAGAAGCAGCTCTGTCCAGACCCGGGATTGGCACTGGCATGTGGCCATTGAGCAGTGTGGGGAACTGTAGGGGACAAAAGAGTTTGAAGGGCGTTATTCTTTTTTTTGTTGTTTTTGTTTTTCTCCGGTACCGGGAACCGAACTCACGACCCTGCGCTTGCCAGGCAGGCGCTTTTGCCGCTGAGCTAAATCCCCAGCCCCGAAGGGCGTTATTCTAAATCCACCGGAAGAACTTGGGTTCCCCGTGTTCCTCGACGGCCCACAGTACTTGGCTCTCTCATCGCCTCCGTCGGGGAGGGCAGCTGCCAATCTGCTTTACAGAACAGCCGGAAGATGACCAGGGCAAACAACGGGGCAGCCCGGCAAAGTCTCTAGTTTTTCTATATTCGTAGGCTACCAGAAAAAAACACGAACGCATGCTCTAATACTGTTGTTAAACACTACAGGCTCTTTAGAATTCTGATTTGTTTGTTTTTTGGTTTTTCTCCGGTACCGGGAACCAAACTCACGACCTTGCGCTTGCCAGGCAGGCGCTTTGCCGCTGAGCTAAATCCCCAGCCCCCTAGAATTCTGATTTGCATTTAGAAAACAGCTTTGGAAAGCAGATTCTACACAAGTCACTAATTTGTAATTCCATATTCAGAAATTTGCCATCAGTTGTCCCAAGTCCTACAAAGGTGTCTCTCGATAACTATTAAAAACAGGGAATGTTTTTACCTGAAAACATTTTAAATGGAAAGAATATGGTTATTTTGGAGCTGAGGGAGTATTCTTTCTCTGATAAATAATACCAAACTTAATAGGCTACCCATCAGAGACACAGATTAAAATTAATGCCTCTGGAGTTGGCAGGTTTTGAGATGATAAAAGAGCAGGTCTAAAGGCATATGCTTTGCTAAGTTTCAGGTCTGAGGCATATGTGTCAGCCATACTCCCCACTGAGCAGGACTAATAAAGGCCTCCTTTTAACACATGACTGCTTGCAACTCGATGTTTTCCATCGGCTGGGATGATATGTGTCAAAATCTCCTAGGCTGTCTTCTAGCTTGGTTCCTATTTAGGCCAAGTCAGTTAAATATTAAACTTCAGCACTAAATGCCCAACTACCTAGCCTACCACAGGCTGGAAAGTACAACAAATACTTGTAAAACAAGTAAATACATTTTTGCAATTATCAAACTGTTTCAGTAACTTACATCTAGTGCTTTATTGTTTATCAAGGGTTATCTTGATATCTAGGAGCTGTGAAGTCAGTATTCTTATTCCCATTTTACAAAAAGAGCAAACGGTTCAAGTCAGTTCGGAACAGCCAAAGGTCACAGCCAGTAAGTAGCCAAGATGGGTTTGAATCTCCGATCGAAATCATCCTGTACTAAAGTGCCCAGGTTTCCTTCGTAGTTACTGGCACAGCCAAGGTCTCTTCCTTTCCTGGCACTTTGGAATTTTTATTTCTTGTGGAATTTTATCCACCCCAGCTACTTACATACAGCTGTCCCTGTGTGAGCCCGTGTCGGCTCCGAAGCACTTTTCCCCACTGACTGAGGGAGCGCGGGAAGAATTCAGCAGGTCTTGAATTTTCATTCTTTCAGGGTGTTTGAGCTTCCCCTTTCCTTGGCTTTCGCCCATCTTACTGGTGCTTTGAAGGCAGTCAGCTTTGCTTTGTTAGTCTTCGCCGCGTTTTAAAACATATCACTGGTTTCTGCCCTGGCTGTTTACGGGGGACACTCAGTTGTCACAGTCTGGCTTCCTGGTGTGTTTCTCAGTCATCTTTACTGTCTCCTCTCCCACAGCAGCCCTTAAACTGCATCACTCCCCCAACTTCTGTCCTCTCCCTTCTTGTCTCCCACGCCGTGTCTGGTCCTGAAAACCTTTTCATCGTCCGTGTCCCCCGCCAGTGCTTCTCCCCCACAAAACCCTCCTTCCCTGGTGCGTTCTCTAAGCCATGGCGGCGGTGGTTCGGAATACAACACTTGAATCGAGCCTCTGCCGCTCCCTGTGTGGTCTTGGGCCTGGGGCGGCATCTCTGTGCCTTAGTTCCCCGTCTTTACAGTAGAACTACTGGGAACCCTGGATGGGAAGCTGCAAGAAGTGGCGGAGACTCATCCGGCACACAGTGGGCCCTCAGTAAATGTTATGAAGAGCATTTCCCATCTTGAAGCACTTAGCCCTCTGAGCCACTTACCCGTGCATTTCTAATTTTCACTACTCCTCACTTCTGAAGCCAGACTCAAAGTCTTGCTCTTCACCTCACTTCTGAAATGTCTTCTGCGGAGGCTCCTGTGTCCTCTGTTCTCATCTGAAAATGACTGTCCCTGCAGTATTTGAAGTACAGTAATTGTCTGTCTCCCTGCTCTGCTTATTCATGTCTTCGCCCACATGGATAGCAGCGATGCTTCTCAAAAAGAGATCTCTTTTTATCTCTGGTATAAAAAGCTTTAAGGACCTTTAACAACGGATCAAAGCGGGAGTATCCCGAGCACACTCTCTAATGCCCGCAGCTACTTTTCCAACCTAATCTATCACCAGGTCCCTTCCTGAACAGATGTCCATATTGAAAGCATCCAGATCCGTTAAGAACTGAACTGTGCTGACCTGTTAACAAAGCCCCGTCCCTGCTCAGTGGCGCTTCTCCCTTGGAGCCTGGGTCCAGTCCCCAGCCAGTAAAAGCTACTCTGTCCTGGGATTCCTGCAGCCCTCTCTACTCTTCCGTTCGGGTACTGTATATCTGCTACTGTCCCTCCCGCGAAGCACTGCAGATATCTGCTGGGTTAGATCTGTTGAACTAAAGAACACTGAATTGAAAACTTCTCAAGTTGGAGTGGAACAGACATCCTGTAGATAAGCTAAAAATGCCAAACTATCCAGGTGAAACACTATTTCTAAATCCAGGTCGTATATTTATACTTGGTACAGTGTCTTTGGCACCACTGTCTTTACTGAGGCACTTCTTAGTTAGAAAGTATACCTCTTCCAGAAAGACTAGCGCCTTGTCTTCTCTCTTACAAAATCCTTAAACATCTGCTATAACCTACTGTAACAACTTTATCAGGGGATGTCCTGCACAGAAATTCCTTAGCTCTGTCCACTATCACCCAATGAATTATGTTCTGCCTTTCTAAAATCACAACAGGAAACTTGCCACCATAACTGAAAATTTGCTGTAGGCCAAGTCTACTTTTTTCCTTCCACCGACACATAGCGTATGTGACAGAGGTTTGTCATTTTGAAATAAAATTATTTTTATTATTTAAGAGGGACACAACAGTAACTTGAATTCAGAAAATCAATTATAATGTCTAGTCTTACAAATCAGAAAATCTTATTCCTCCCTTTTACCGTGTTTTGTTGTTTACCATTTTTAAAACTATTGCCTTCAACTTGTACCATGCTCATCGGCTCTTCCTCATAGGAAGAGTTAAAAGGTACAAAAGTGCCCTCCTTCATCTCATGGATCTAACCACAAAAAGGCCAAACCACCAGCCATCCAGACTGGGTCGTATTCCCCCAGCCCATGATATTTTCAGTGACCCCAGGAGAGACACCAGCTCTCTCTGGTGAAATTAAAATTAGAACTCTAAGCAGGTAGCTCCTACATGCAGGAACTTATCCTGCAGAATTCTCAATGTAAATTAGGAACTACTCACTGGTCTGCAGTGCCTCTAAAAGTACGGTTCCCAAACCAGGGGCATCACTAGGAGCTTGAAATTTTTTATCATACCCTACCTAAGACCTAAAGAACCAGAAAGTCTGGGGGTGGAGCCCAGCAATCTATTTTGCCACATCGCCCAGGTGATTCTGTTGCATGCTACCTTTGAGAACCGCTGGGAATACACACGGCCCAACTCTCAGTGATCCTGAAAAGGTACAGAATTACTGTGGCCATGAGCCACACTTACTGTTATCAAATACAGGACTAGAAAAGTTTAGTGTAATTCCAATAGCTCGCCATGGTTTTCTTAAAAGGTCACTAAGCTCTGTACCAATCCGGTGGCGGAATTCCCAATAAAGAGGGAGGTGAGAGGCGCTCAGTTTCACAGATAACCTATTACAGAAGCTCTGGGTTAGACTGTAGACTTGCACAGAATTGCAGTCCTATCCCAGGGAGTTTACTGTAGCCATACAATACCTTTCTGCTCTACTGACGACTAGAATATTGCTGCTCTAATGTTGAGACTTTCAAGAAATGAGGTCTTGTATCTCCTCTCCAAAGCGTTAGTATTCCTGCTCTAAAACTTTCCAGATACTACATTTGCTTGTTGCTTGTTGCATGCTACGTCTAGTTTGTGCCTCCCTGCTCAAGTTACAGTGGTTAAAAATCAACATGTTGGCTGTGGAGGACCACAGCTCAATTTCTTGTGACAGGAATGAGGACCAGGGAAAAGAACGAAGCCTGATTACTCCAGGGATAGAGTCACACCGCGACACCTTACCCCAGCCCTGCTAGGAAACCAGAGAAGCAAGATAGCAATCAACACCTCCTCAGTGCCGCCATTGTTCCAGTGAGACCCTAAATCCCAGCATGCTCCTGGTACAGAGGAGGTACTCAGCAGATACTCACCTTGGCAAGCAAAATGACCAGCTCAGAAGACAGAGACTTGTTCTTTTTAGCACTTACCTTTCGTTCACCTCATCACAAATTCTGTGAAATGCTTTCATTTTGCCTGGCACCAGTAATTCCTAACATCGTTTGTGTCCCAAGCAATGTGCTGGATGCAGGAAGACTCCACACTTCCGGTCTCTTAAGGAACCACAGTCTAGTGGAGTTTGCCAGATCCCCAGGCAGTCATAATGGAAAGTGCTAAATGCAAATAGGGAGGATTGTGGGAGAGCCCAAGAACCACAGCTAGCTTGAGGTGAGCCACACTAGGGGCCTGGAATGCAGGGGGAATGAGACAAGCAGAACTAGCTGGCGGTGGAGTTTGCTTCATTCCTGTCCTGCTTGGGTGGGTGAGCAGCAATCTTTGGGTCTCTCAGAAACTACGGATATCACATGATAGCAAGCAATGCTACCACAAGATCCAATGTATGAATGAATAATGAATGATGTGCTCATCTAATACAGAGTTCTACATGCTAAAACAGCCAAGTCTTTGTTATTTTTTAACTGTATGCCCTGAATACTGTTGTTATTGTTGTTGTTTTAAGAGAACAAGAAAAACTTCATTATGACTTGTAGAATTATGCAGGAAACTCTTCCATTCCAGCAAGGAGAAATGGTTAACTTTTTCATCTTTCATTTTACTTCAGGAGAATCACATGTGTGAATTGTAGTACATTGGTAACTGGGTTAATATTTTAAAGTCTTTTAAGAGCTTTTATAAAAAATAATTTTTCAGACTTCATCTTTTCCTTAATTTCCAGTTTTCATAATCCAATGAAAATATCCAGAACACTTCCAAGAACTAACTGTTGCCCGGTGTGGTGGCACATGCCTGGAATCTCAGCTACTTGGGAGGCTGAGGCATGAGGACTGTGAGTGTGGGATTAACCTGGACAATTTAGACCACGTCTCAACAAAATAAATTTGAAAAGACCTAACTGTTCCATTTGTGGACAGTATTCCGTTTGGAATGTCCTTCACTGTCCCAATAAAAATGTCTTTCTGTAAAAGGGCGGACGTCCCCATTCATACACATTCTGGAAACCTAACGTATTAGCCCAATCCGTGGCATGAACCATCGGGGCCTTAGCAGAATTTGGGGAAAAGCCATCCCTGGAAAGTTCACTTCCCAATGCTCACCTGGAACAGCGTGTTTGGCCCTTGCAGCCTGGCAGGACTCAGTGGAGCGACTGGACTAAGGCTGCTCCAGAAATGTATGCTGGAGAGCAGTGGACTCGGGGTCAGAAGCAATCCGTTTGGTGTCTGGGGAACAGAGCAGACAGACAGGTCTTGACAGAGGTTTGCTCGACTCCATGGTGATCAACAGCGCAGCACAACGGCTCGTGTCCTGGCCACAGACCGAGCGGTGAGCCCACCACCTTAGGAAAACCCCGGCTGGGAACACTTTGGGTTTCTTTGTTGTTTTTTTCTGAGACAGATCTCACTGTGTAGTTCAGGCTGTTCTTGAACTCACTATGTAGCCCAGGCTGGCCTCGAACTCACACGGCGATCCTCCTGCCTCAGCCTCCTGAGTGCTGGGATTACAAGTGTGCGCCACCCACGCCCGGCAACTGTAATATTCTTCACTGCTCATTTTATTAGCAATGTATTAAGGAAAGGGGTTTTTCTTTCCCAAAACATTCTGATGGAAAACTCAAGTTGGTAGCCACTGTTGTCCAAATAGTGTCTTTAATGTGCTCCCCTCCTTGTCCCGGATTAAACAAAATTTAGTGTACGTGTGCAACAGGACCCTAGAAAGGGACTGGCTTTCTTATCTAACTATTTTTCTAAGACGGACATGTATTACTTGGGTTACAAGGGTGGGCATGCACCCGTGTTTTTAAAAGACCTCTAGAACTTCACTTCCCATTACGAAGGGCCTTTTAATAGTTGAGAATCTGCCATTAAAATACACTGTGGTGGCCTCCTCAGGAGCTCTGAGCTGGGTTTGCCAGATTTCGCCGCTGAAGCAGAGCCGCTGAGAATGTGTCGCCCAGTAATGGAAGGGGGTTTTCTCTGGTCGGGCTGGGCGGGAAGCCGACACCCTGGGCTTCCCAGGGGAGTGCCAAGGCCCACACCGGCTCACACGCCCCAGCGGGAGTCCTGGCCCACAAGCCGGGTGGAAGGTGGAAGAGACAACCCGCTCCAGCTGGTAAATCTGCATGCTTTTATTCTCAGCAGGGGCGAGCTCCCTGGGCCAGGTGGCTTTGCACCTTTGGCAACCGGAAGGGGCCTCTCTGTGGATCAGCGATGTCAGTGAGCTGCTTTGGGTGAGAAGGACCACGGCCAAGGCAGAGGCGCCAGCATTTCAGATGGCACCGTAGGTGGATGCTCGAGTGTTATTTCTCCCCAGGACTGGCCTCAGGAGCTTCACTAATTATCAAGAGTATTTGGGCTTAGGCTGAAAGGTCTGGTCTGTTGGGGGGAATGGAGACCCACATCCAAAGGTCTTCAAACTGGGAAGGGCTGAAAGGTCAACAAATGTATACTAAATTATTTGAGTCTTTGGTTTTGTGGCATTTCCTACATACTTAATGACCTACGAGGTTACTACGATAAATACATATTTGAATAAGCCCTTGTTCTCACAGGTAATTTCACAAGGATTCCAGGCCCCATCTGGCCTCATGGTTAAGGATTAACAGTTCTGCATGAGATCGGCCAGGGCTCCAAGCTCAGAAACACTACTTACTAGCTAGGTAACCTCAGGCAAACTCCCTAACCTCTCTATGCCTCCACTTCCCCGTCTGTAAAATGGGGAGACTAAAAATGCCCACATTAAAGGGTTGCCGCGAGATGACATGCTTATCTAAGCCTCTTATTATGTGCCTGGTGCATAGAACTGCACAATAAGTATTAGAAACTATTTTCACTCTACCTAATTAAACGCTCTTGAGTGAGCAAATCTGTAATTAACTGAAAGTGTACCTAACATGCTAAATATATTTCATCTCTCCAAGGGAGAAATTCTCAACCTACCTAGAAAAGTACTTAATGGTCCCAAACAGATGGACTCGGATGAGCCAGCCTTACTTTCCAGCTCTGCTCAGCTGTGTTAGGCTCGAATCCACAGACTCAGGTGAGCTGAGAACTAGTATTTGCATGTCACTCTGGAGCCGGGGTCCAACCACAATGTGTGACGTCAACATTTAAAAGCCAGTGAAGGATTCTCAGACAATCATCTTAAGCAGCCAACACAGCTACGATTCTCTTATCCAAGGCCATAAACGCACACCCTTTCCTTTTCAATCCTCTGGGCCATATGTATGATTTAGAATTTAGATTCCATAGTCTGCAACTTGTACCTATATCTGGATCTTAGATAGCTGCACATTTGTTGCCCGGGGATACGGGATGTACTCGGAATACAGTGGCCTTCTGTTTCTCGTGGTTAACGTGTTTGAAATGTCTTCCATAATATATGCAAATGAACACTGACTTCATCTGCTGCTCTCCCTCCCATCCTTTACTCCCTGCAGACCCCGTGGCCTTAAAGAAGGACCTATTTGGTTACTTTTTGAAGGAAAGTTCCTGTAAAGGCTCCCTTGGGTTATCTTCAGGACAGTGAGAACTTCTAAAACCTCTCTGAGCCGTGTGGAGCCAGGCACAGAGGACTAAAATGAAGCCACAGGCAAAAATCCATACCGCCTTTTCCTTCCTGGAGGCATGCTTGCCTTAGCCCCCAGGCTGCCAGGGAAGGAGCCTCACCCGAGGGCAAGGGGCATCCATTTCCAAGGCAAGGACTCTGCTAACAGCATCTTTTGTCCTCGCCACTCAGTTCTTCTCCCCTTAATGCCGAATCCTAGGAAACCCGCACATGGGAGTTTTCAGGCAAGCTGGCCTCCGCTGGTGTGCCCTTGTCCAGGACACTTTGCCTGGTTCCCGCCCTCCAACCACCTTCTCTTTTCTGCTTTTACCTCCCTTTACCTATCTAAATGCCCCTTCCTCAAAGAAGACCTTCCTGATCTCCTCGCAACCAGATGGGATTTCCCTTTTCCTGCTGCACCTTTCAACACTGTGTTACCATTTTTCTTCTACATTTAACATGTTCTGCCTCCTGTTACGGTAATCTGAACGCCTTTCCCATCCTCTTTCCACAGTCTTTAAGGTGTTTGCTCATCTTTCTTTCTTCTGGAATGCTCAGCCCCTAACTCCTCGATGAGATGAAACCACGTGCAACTCTAGGTGTGCCCTGTCCCCTTGCTGGGCAGTGGATGGACATCTCCATTTGAAGTTCCCTATTGTTCAGACTTGAATTCATTGCCTCCTTCCCACATCCAGTGTTAAAGTCTTTCCTGCTGATTGTACCACAATTTATGTAGCCCGTCAGCAAATACTAAGAGCGTCTGTTGGAGTGAGCTAGATGATCAGCCTGCATCTCCTAAGGTGCTTCCTGTTTGACCCTCAGCATGAGCCATCTGTGTGTGTGTGTGCACACATGCTGCCTTTTTTTTTTGGTTTGTTTGTTTGTTTTTTTTTCCAGTACCGGGAATCGAACTCACGACCTTGCGCTTACCAGGCAGGCGCTGTGCTGCTGAACTAAATCCCCAGCCCCCTATGTACGCCTTCCTAGGGCCAGGTCCCAAAGTCATAAAAATACACTTGTACTATCCTTTCTATGTCTTGCAAAAAATTCACACAATAATTATTTGCTGACTGATCCTAATAAGGAATCTTTGCTTCACCTGACATACACCTCTAGAAGCTGTTAATTTCCCATCAAAATAAGTCTGAATTCCTCAGGCATTTTTTAGGGTCCCCCATATGTATCACCCTAAATTATACATTACCCCATATGCTTTACTTGCTCAGCCACAACTCATGAGAACAGGAACGTCGTCTCTCCTGCTCACCCCTCTATCCCCAGCAACTACCTAGTGATTCAATGATTATCTCCCAAGTGAGTTACTGGATTGACTAAAGAGGATATGCATGAATTACCCTACAAGAAGTAACTGCTGACTACTTGATTGGATGATTTGAGGTAATGGTAAATCGTTCAGCCTTTAGGGAAAAGAAAAAAGTCAGAATGTCTATTGAGCTGGTTATAGAAACATCTCTAATTCCAAACTCACATGGACGTCAACGGAGACCATGAAAATGCCACCTTTGGGTTAAAAACAATCTCAAATAAAAGGTGACTGTTCTTCTCTAAAATCCCGAGAGGTTTTTTGCTTTTTGTCTTTTTGTGACAGGGTCTCGCTGTGCCGTTGAGGCTGGCCTTGAGCTCACTTTGTAGCCCAGGCTGGTCTTGAACTCAAAACCATCCTCTTGCCTCAGTCTCCCGAGTGCTAGGATTACAGGCCTGGTGAATCCCTAGAGCTGTAATTCAAATTAAGGCATGGTTTTAAGGACTTTAAAGGAGGAACAGAGTCCCATAGAAGTTTGTAGCATGGATCTTAGAAGAGGACAAAACAGAAGGGCTCGCCTCAGTCTTGATAGGTGCCAAAAGTGCTGGGGGAAGATCCGGGGACCTGAAGGATGAACAGACGAGGCAAGGAGGGGCGAGGAGGAGGAGAGCCCTGGGTGGAGAGAGCGCCAGAAGTGCAACAGGGTCAGAAGAAAGCTACGCTCTTTTCCTTCCCCTTGAGAGTAACAGCACAAGATACAGTGAGGTGAAAACGCACACCAGAGCTGGACTCGGAGGGTCTACGCCCTGATTGCCCCTCCCCGCACACCCACGCGGCTCCAGGTCCCCACTTCCTGACTCTGGCTCCAAGCTGTTCCACCAGCCACTAGTAAAAGAGGGAGCTTTTAGCATTCGCGACCTCAGCTCCGTCTGCACTCCATTAACACTAACCCAGACTGCTGCTAGCAAAACTCCTTGGGGCACGCACACCCCCAGGGCCCCTGCACATCCGAGTCCGGCATCTCCACAGCACAAGTAAGAGAACGCAGGTCTCGGCAGAAATAAGGGAATTCTAAATTCATTTCCCCGATGAAGGTGAGTGGTGGGGGGACCGAACAGAAAAGACAAATGGGAGGAAGAGGGAGCGATGGTACCAAGACAAAAGACCCCGAGAGTTGGCTGTTCCAGCTGGCACTTCTCAGGCTGCCACGGTGCCCGGCCGGGGCCCAGGAGGGCCTCACATGCTGGCTTCGCCCCTCTCAGTGTCAGCAGCTTGTGCCGACGGAGACAGCCGTGCTTTGCAGCAACGCTCCAACATGAAATCGGCAGCTGAGCTGCAAGGTCGTCACTGCCTGTACCCGCTGGCTTCTGTGTTCAAGTTTCTCAGGTCCTGGTAGTCCTGTGTTCCAGGGCTCTCTCAGTGGCCATCCCGTCTGCATCAGTAAGCTTTAGTACAAAGCCAAGGACCCGTCGTAAGGGCCCTGGGGAGAACCAGCACGGCGTGGCACGGGGCTGGTCAAGACTCTTGAGTCCTCCTCCCCGCTGTGTTTTGAGCAGGAAATGACCCATCTGAGGATTCTCATTTCCAGGCTGTGGAGTCCACTGCGGCGCCCCTTTCTGTGCTACTAAAGTGGGGCAGAGATTAGAGGAGCGGCTCACAGATTCCCCACGGCCAACCCACAAGAGAGAGCATTTCTGCGGCTCAAGGAGCACACGAGCCACCCTCGAGATCCCTCTCTCAGGTCAAGGTCCCCCCACTGAGGGGAGCCTGCCCCAGCTCACAGCATCCGGGGCCAAAGCCACAGGACAGGTGAGGCTCAGCGTCCTCTGAGACGGACAAGGCTGGCACGGGCCCGCCGTTTTGGCTCACAGAGAAGGCAGATACCAAAGTCGGTATCGGAGTCAGCCTTGGCCTGGCTTTGGGTCCTTCTCATCCTTAAATGGACACCAAGGAAGGAGCTGCTCAAGTTGTCCCCTGGGCCACTTCTCCAGTACTGTCCTGAACTCGTAGCCTTTCACCGGGTGGTCGTGTCACTGGCAGTCCCACCTCCCTGCTGACCGGTCCCCGAGGCCCGGCCCTCTGCTGCAGAACCCAATAAGCTATGGACTGGCAGGCGGCAAAGAGCGGTGTTCGGCTGCTCTGCAGACCCACAGGCCATGTCACACTTGCTCTGTCCCCTGGGGGCCATGGATTCTCAGGGCAGACTGCCTGTGCCTGAGGCCACTTCTCCCACCGACTAGCAGCGTGACCCTGGACAAAGGGCTTCTGCTCGGTGCCTCGTTCCCCTAGTGCGGTGATGGGGTAACGACATCCCTACCTTGGGGCTTGTGGCCAGGCCCAGGGGTCGAGAGGACAGGGCTGCCGCACACGAGAGCTTGGTGTCTGCTGCTGCTGCTCACGAGGAGGAGGAGGAGGAGGGACACAGACATTCCCAACTACGCAGTGCGTGTCACCAGCCTGGGACTCCACGTGCCAGGCTCACAGTCCCTGCCTGTGAGTTGGAGCGGACTCATGTAGCACGGCCTTTATCCCTCACGACACACAGCAGTGCCCACAGCTGCACTCCTAGGAGGCGCGCTAGCAGGAGCTGAATCCAATTCACAGCTCCCGGGCTAAAGCTCAGTCTCTGCCACGAAGCCACATCCAGTACTCAAGAGCAAGCGGAAATGTGGTTTGCTGGCACCACGTCACCTTTGCCCTGCAGCTGTCAGCTGGGCCAGATGGGACCTGAGTGTTTCATTGTATTTTTTATTTATGTATTTATTTTTGGAAGACGGTCTCACAGAGTCACTAAGTGACCCAGGCTACGTTCCAGCTTGCGACTCTCCTGCCTCAGCCTCTCCGAGTGTGAGGCATTTTACTTCAAGGAAAAGGCTGCCTTCTCCTGGGGTTAAGAACAAAAACCACTTGCACACTACCCAAGTTCGCGCTCCGCTCCCTGGTGATGTACGCCCGGGCCTCCTCACTGTCAGCCTGTATTTCGTACTCGGGGTGGCCCTGGGGGTTTTTCCTGTGGAGCAGCATGACAGCTACCCACAGCGGTGGCGGTGTCTGTGAACTTCTGTTTTCTGTTAACAGAGGACAAGTGGCTACACTAAGTACCCAGAGAGGCCTCTGCCATAGCAAATTCCTCAGGCCACAGGCCTCCGGAGTGTGAATTTCCCCTCCACCTGGCCTAGGAATTTACCGTCTGGACCTTCCCTGGTGGCTGGTGTGCTTGTCCCGTCTTGCGGTCACCTTAGACGCCCATCCGGCACCCCACCCCTGCTGCCAGTATGCCCACCCATTGCCCTGGATGGAAAAGTAACTTCCCTGGCCATTTGCACCGGGACTTGGGGACCTGGGTCCCACCAGGGTGACCCGTGAAGGACAAACGGAAGTGTTTGTTTGCGCTTCCTCCTCGGCTAAGCCTGGACCACAGCGCCGGCTCTTACCTGCGCGGTGAAGAAGGCGGGGGTGAGGGACCCCGAGGGGAGCGCTGGGCTGTTGAGGGCGATGGAGCCGAGGTCGGTGCCCGAGAGCACCAGCGGGGGTGCGGAGATTTCCAAGCCTTTGGGTTTTTTGCCTTTGGGGGGAAGAGACGGAGACTTGGTCTTGGAGCCCGATGACAGGTTCAAGGGCTCCAGGGAATCCGAGTCTTGGCCGCTGGCCTCCAGGAAGAGGCTTCTGTGTTCGGAAGGGAGGGGCGAGTTGGGGGAGAGGGATGGGGACCGAGAGGAGGAGGGCGACGCGGAAGAAACGCTGGCGGCGTTTGGCAACATTAAAGAGGAGATCTTGGCTGAGACGGACGAGGCCAGGAAGGCGGAGGCCGCGGCGGCCTCGGAGGTGGAGGGCAGGGACACCACGGGCCTGGTGACGTGCTTGTTGCTTTTATTGGTCACAAACCTGATCACAGTCCGGACCTCTTCCACCGGGGGGCTGTCTTCCAGGGGCTCCTCCAGCTTCTCCGTCTTGATGGTCTTGAAGGCCTCCGGGGGGTTCTGCAGGGAGTTGATGGTGAAGGACGAGTACAGGCCCGAGTGGAGGTACTCGTTGCGGCTCGTGCTCTTGAGGGCGGCCAAGCCGTGCTTGTCGGGGGCCACCTTACAGTCGCTGTCCTGCAGCAAGAGGCTCTCCCGGCTGATCTCCACCGTGTGAGGATCCATTTTCAGGATCTCAGGGAAAGAGACGAACTTGTACACAAACTTCTGCCCAATCACCTTCTTGATGATGTTCTGCGAATACACAAGGAGACATTTAAGGGGTGAGCGCCCCTGGCGGCGTGCTGAATGCTGCCGGCAGAAGCCCCGGGATGGTCCCCACGGGCACACGCGGAGGGACAGTGAGAGGGGGAGCCAGGCTGCGGGCCGACGGACTGGACCTGCGTGTGGCTCTGCCAGGCAGTGGGCGTGAGGCCTTTGGCGGATTGACGGCCCTCTGTGCTCTGTAAGGTGAGGACTGTTACTGCTAATAATACAGTCGCCATGCAGTAAGCCCTTACTATGCGGCTGGGATTTCTCATATCCTGCTTTAGATAATCTGTATAGCAGTCCTAGGAGGAAGAAGTTGGTATTCCCGTTTTAAAAACTAAAGGGGCTGGGGATGTAGTCCCAGTGGTAGAGCAATTACTTGTCATGCCCAAGGGCGTGGATTTGATCCCGAGCACCCCCCAAATGAATTTAATTAATTAATTAATTAAGAAAGGGAAGGGAAGGAAGAAAGGGAGAAAGAAAGATGATCTTAGGTTGCTTAAATAACATAGATCCACCTGGCAGGCAAGTGGTAAGGCAGCATTTCCTCAGCCATATCCCAGCACTGTCCTGCCTACCTCAGGAGGCATAAGAAGGTGATACGATCAGAATGGGAAAGCGCTACAGAAATGTAAGTTACATCACCAAATGCCACAACGTTTTCTTAAGTTGTGTAGCCATTTTTGCCTTTTTCATTTTCTGCTAAGAAAGCCCCTGGAGGAGAAAGACATTGTCTACTTGGGTATTTATGACATCTGTGTGGTATTTTCAGTAGCTAGTATCTACTTCTGGCCGTTCAGTTTAGGCTCCGGTCCACAAACGTTAGAAATGTAAAGGAATCACAGCAGTCGCTGCAAATGTTTGCACAGTGCTTTGGGAGCAGGGATTTTCTACGAGAGGCTAGACCATCCTTGAGGGTTGTTAAGCTGGTACATTAACTCCCTGTGGAATATACCAGAGTCGTATCTGTCAGGTGCTTGCTGGTGCGGCACCCTGCGGCTGACCTGCAGGTTCCAGGTGCGCGAGGGGGACAAACATGGCCTCCCTTTTGCATGCACCATCGCAGCCCTATGGGGACAGGACTCTGAACGTCTTACAATCCGTACCTCCTGAAAGAGGAGTATAAATGAGGGTAAAGCCAAGATCCTCTGGGGAAGCAGTGCTTCAGGAGTGCCTCTCTGAGTACCTTTCTGAATCAAGCAAGCCACCCCACAGGATCCCCACACCCACCCTCTTGGCGGGCAGAAGGCGTCATCCTTCCACCTCCCAACACGAAGTTTCAGCGGTGGGGTCACGTGCCCAAGAAACGCCAAGACTGACTGGCTCTGAAGCCTGAGCTTTCTCATACCTCCACACAGATGTGGAGGAACAACATCAAAAAACCCCAGTGGAGGTGAAATGTCATTAAATTTAAATCTGTGACCATGTCTTGGGTCTAAACATAAGCATGTTAGGTGATATGCCACCACCACTACCCCGCACGCCATCCTGTTACACTGTGGCATTGTGCTCTGCCTCCTGCCCCTTAAGTGGCAGAAGGGCAGGGCACACTGACCTTGCCGCTGAGATTCCCAAGAAGGAATTCCTTGGGGCAGTATCTAAGGGAGGGACACGAGGTCCCCCTTTCACACAGGAAATCCCAGTCCTGGCGGTCCCACAGAAACCTTGCCCAGCACAAGCCCAAACTGAGGGACCCGTGAGATTAGGTTCAAAGCTGAACAGTAGCAGTGCCAGCATGTTGGGGCTCAGGCCTGCAACTCCCCGCCACTGAACCCCATTCCTCTAGCTGATCTCAATCCCACACCCGCACTGGCAAACCTTCAGAGAAATTTGAGAAACTGAAGATTTCTACCTGCGCTTGTTTGACAGCGTCTCTGCCATATACACACTAGGCCTGGGTAGAGAATGTGCCAGGGAAAATCAGCTCCCAGCAGGGGAAGATTACACATGGGTGTCACCGGGCCCACGTGACCTGCAGTCAGACCCCGTTAGAAAGTGTGCTGGCCCAGAGCGCGAATGCTTCACCTGCTAGAACTCCAGGATATTTCTGTTTTTACCTCATAGTTTTTTCCTCCCTGGGGGGAAGACTTTTTTCCTTAGCCAGTGGGAATCCTCATCTAAACTGACCGAACTTTTTAAAAGCCTAAATACTTATACAGAAGAAAGAAAAAGAGCAACTGAAGAGTTTGAATTATTTCTTCTGGCAGGTGTTTTTTGTTAAATCTTTAATTTTCTTACAGGGTCAGAACACAATGTCTGAGGAGGGATTATATTCCTGAAAAAAAAAAAAAAAGAAAAAAAGAAAAAACAAGAACAAATTTAGGGCTGTGATCAATGTGATTTTTTAAAAAATGTCTCTCCTCCTTAAATAATGGTCAGGAATGCACAGGCAGTCAGACACGGAGCTCCTGGCCTTACTAGGTGAAAGAGAACAGAAGGAAGGTCCACGAATCCACCACAGACAAATGGCTTCACAACGTGGTTCTTACCAAGGAACACAGGCTGTGGAGTGGGAGGAAGCCCTGTACCCACTACAACACGGATGCACCCAGCATTCCTGCTCAGTGAAAGAAGCCAGATACTGAATCATAAAGGCCACATATGATACGATTCTATTTACAGGAAATATCCAGATAAGCAAAATCCACACATCAGAAAGTAGAGTCCAGTAACCTAAGCCTCAGAAGGCTGAAAAGGTGTAAGGGTTTCTTTTTTGGATAATGAAAATGTTCTAAAATCAATTTTGGGGATGGATGGATGGATCTGAATATAAGCAAAGCCACTGAACTGTATATTTTAAATAGGTGAATTATATGCTGAGTGATTTACATCCCAATAAAGAACATGAGTGGTAGGTAGCACATGCCCATAATCCCAGCTACTCAAGAAGCCGAGGCAGGAGGATTGCAAATTCAAGCCCAGCCTGGGTAATTTGGCAAGACCCTGTCTCAAAATAAGAGAAAATAAACATAAAGGGCCACGGATGTGTTCAATACCAATCCCCCACACACACACGCACCCTACAAAGACTAAGTATTTTTCCCATTTTAAAGGAAAACCGAGCACTTGCTACCGCTAGACACTGAGTCCATTAAGGGCTAACTCTTCTTGTGCAGATGAAAAGGGGGCGCAGGGAAGGGCCTGCATCAGCCACCCTGAGACGATTCCAGGGAAAGTTCGGGCAGTGAGGGGATAGAGGCCAAAAGGAGGCAGTGGTTACAGCCCCGAACTGGGGGCAGCCAGGTGGCAGCCAGGCAGTCCGGCCTCCACCTCTGGCCACTATGGAGGATGACGTGGGTAGGCAGGGCTCTTAGTATGATAAGTGACGAAGATATTTAGAAACAGTCTTTTTTGCACCCTTCCATCCCAGACTCCCAAGTATTTGTTGCTTCCGGTTGCCTGGCAACCTAAGGAGTGCTGGTCTGCCTCCAGGGGCGCACAGTGACGCTCAGTGTGGTCTGAGAGACAGCTGCACACTCTGCCTCCTTCACACATGCGGGACCTCGGCGTGTGAGCTCACAACTGGCTCCATCACCCGGTTCCCCGGTCAGCCACAGGCCGCAAGGTCAGCATCCACGACAGGCCCCAGGAAAAGGAGGACAGTGGATTCCAGGATGAATGCACCGTCACCCTATCCATGCTGTCATCTGACAGGCGCCTTGGGACAGGCAACCCAAAGGGGACAGGAATATGGCAGTCTGGGGCCCAGGGCCCTTTCCACTGAGTGCCCAGGAGAGGATCCCAAGGTTATTTCACCCCAAAGTCAGAAAACACCCATTTGCATTGCTCACAATGCTGTCTGCTGCTCTGACGGATTACAGGTGTTCCTGGAAGACCAGGTGTGTCCATGGGTGTGTTTAAATATGCTTGGGTGTGCATGCATCAGCACACACACCCACACAGTCCACCCTGCCTTCTGTCTTTCAAAAGGAGAAAGGAGTGTGAAGAATCTCAAATACATCACCCCCAAACCCGCTCACATCCTTATATTATAAAATGGCATGGTATTTACGTACCTCTCTTACACTTTACATGAATCTCAGATTCCTTAGAATGCCTTATACAACATAAATGCTACAAAAAAAGGTTCTACTGTATTTATGAAGTAATGATACAGAATAAAGATCTGCACATGTTCAGCACTGATGCAATTTCTTTTTTCTGCCCTGAATGTTTCCCATCGAAAGTTGCAGTGGGTAGATGAGAAGCGTTTCTATTAAGTTCTATAATTTTTTTTTTTTTTTTTTTGGCGTTTTGAGGCAGGGTCTCACTATGCAGTTCAGGCTGGCCTTGAGCTCACTTTGTAGCCCAGGTTGGCCTCGAACTCACAACGATCCTCCTGCCTCAGCCTCTCGAGTGCTGGGATTACAGGCATGCGCCGCCACTACCCACTAAGTTTTATAATTTAAAAAAATATATACATGGAGAACTACGTAATGAAGAGATGCTTGTGGAATTAAATTTACCTTCTCTTCATATTATAGGATGTTAAGGTGATACTAAAAAAAGTTAACTAAATGCTCCTTAGTGAATGAGTATAACTAATTGCAGGAGAAGTGACCCACACGGGAAGCCAGAAGCTAAACCCAAGCAGATGCACGTTTCTGAAGGCGAATTCCCAGGCTGGCTGAAGCTGGGTGTGTTGGTGAGACCCGCATATGCTTTTATGCTGGCATTTCTAAACTGAGCTCTCTCGGACACTGGCGCCATATGTACATCTCTGCAGCCTACAACCTCACACCTCCCTAGAGAGCGTAGTAAGGCGTAAGGTCACCTGCCCACTGGCTCAGCACACGTGTCCCCGCGTGTCTGTCCATCTGTGCTGCTCGGCTGGGTCTCAGGCCGTGCGTCTGGCTTCCATGCACCCACCCTTCTTATCCACTCCCCCATCTCCGCCCCAGCAGGAGCCAGGTCTTCGGAGTTCCCCGGGACTCAGCTCCCCTTCCTTCAAAGCTCCACCCTTCAAGGGCTCCCCAGATCACAAGTTTCCTGCACCCTGACTCTGCAACCTGCCCAGTCCCCATCCTCACAACCAAGAAAGGTCAGCAGCCCAGGAAGGTGGGAGAAGCTTCTTCCTAACCACACTGGCAGCAGGGCCTGGTGGGGAGGGCAGTGCAGGGAGACCTTGCTAAGGAACATGCACTTGACCATTTCACCGAGGCTGCTGCTGGGATTAAGTTTAAAGACCACCCTGTCATACTAGCCATGTGCCTCAGTTTGCTCATCTATAAAATGGGGACGGGCCATTCTGCCTGGGGCTGGTATCAGAATGCTGGCTACATCTATACACGATACCTGTAATATATACTGTGCCAGCTCTTAGAATTATCATCATAGGGGCTGGGGGTTTAGCTCCGCGGCACAGCGCCTGCCTGGCAAGCGCAAGGTCGTGAGTTCGATTCCCAGTACCAGAAAAAAAAAAAATAGAATTATCATCATTATGTTTACACTTGTGTGTGCGTGCCTGAGTGTGCGCACACACACACACAGTCCTTACATTTAAGCAAAAGAAAGACACAGCCATCACCTCTGTCAGCCGCCACGATTGAGCAGTACAGTACCAGCCCTTGCAGCGGGCTGTGCACACCCCCGGCGTTACCATTACTCTGGCAGCACGACGCGCAGCGCAGCAGCAGTCACATCTGCCTTGGGTGCTTTGCCAAGCAGGAGAAACATGTTTTATGGAGCTGGATTCAGACACAAACAGACGTGAGGCTGAGGGCACGTCATGCCCAACACGGTGGCCAGCACTGGATGTCCCCCGTGAAGAAAAGCTCGCACGATCCAATTCCCAGGGTCAGGGGACAGAGGGGCGGCCCTCGGGGAGCAGCGCTGACCCGGGTGTCCAAGCGCTCAGTGTGGAGCAGGAAGCACGCAGCGCCGGCGAGGAGCAGCCTGGCTCTGTGACGGCGGCAGGTTGGGCCCTGGGGGTCATCGTGGGGACTGCCGGCTCCGCACCCGTCACCAAGGTCCCCGGCCCTGGGGAGCCAGCAGACACACGGGATGGTGGGCTTGGGGGGGCTCCTCTGTCTTCATCCTGGCTGAGCTCTGTGGAAGGAGCAGTGGGGAGGAGGCACGGGGACAGCAGCCAGCGTGCAGGGGCTGGGACACGCTGCACACGCACAGCCAGCTTGCCACGGCACGCGGCGTCCCATTCTGCGCGGAGGAGCTCACCAGTCACCGCTCTTGCTTGGACAGTGAGGTCAGGTGCAGTTCTCCACCACACAGTAGGTTAGCTACTGGGAAAGCCGGACACTGGAAGCCCGGCCTCGCTACTTCAGGGAGCGGTACGGTGTCCCCATTTTCCCATGTCCGTAAACATCTGTTAGCTGCAAAATGACCTGGGCCGGGTGTCATTATTATTATAGTGACGTGATCTTCTATATAGGTACATGTATGTTTAAATAAAAGGAGAAATGAAAACTAATCTTGAGAGGTGTGTAATAAAATTGAACGGCGATGTTGACATTTCTTTTTGCTTATCTGCATTTCCCCTTTTAAAGAAATAGTAGGTATTTACTATGAGTCACGGGCCCGGTTACGGTCGCGTAGCCCGTCACTGTGAAGCGCAGTCTGAATGCAGCTGTATCCTGAGCCGAGCCGGTCCTGGAGCTGTTTCCGTACAGCACCACGCCCTCTGCTAGAAAAGCCGCACTTGGCCAACCGGCTGCCGCTGAAGTGGATCTGCCAGGGCCGAGCGAGCCAGCTGGGGTGCCAGGGGGAGCCAGGCCCTTGCTTAGGAACCGCTGTTTCCAGCTCCTCACGAGGAAAAGGCTGATCTTCCACAGGGGCTCTGCTTGGCCTGCAGACAGAACCGTCTGCCCAGCGCGGGGCAGAGCAGGCACCTGCTTCCATGGCACACTCGGGCTCTCGGCCCCCTGCTAGTCCCACCCCGAAGACCGGAAGGACATGGGAGGCCAACCAGGAAAACAACAGGAAACTACTGCCCACCCTGGCCACGCTGGTTTGGCCCCTGGACCTCTTCCTCTGAGTGTCCAGAGGCCTGAGCAAACAGCAGCTCACACAAGGGCAAGACCTGGAACTCTGACGGGCCGGACCTGGAGCAAACACTGGATTGGACAGACATGGGTTCAAATCCCAGCCTCTGAACTTACTGAGGCCTTGGGAAACTTACTTAAGGTCTGTAGGCCTCAGTGTACCCACTCCTCAAATGGAGTAAAAACACCTCCTGCAGTATCCTGTATGTGAGGTCCTTGCAACGTGACCCCTTACCCAGAGGGCTTCTGCTTCACAAGCAATGATCTAATCACACTGTCTTATTTTATTCTGGTTCAAACAGTCGGTATTCTTTAGATGGGATGGCATTTTACAGATGACAGAGGGCTGGCAGGGGGTCTCCTGGGAACCTCACAACACTTGGAAACCCATTTTACAGATGAGGGACCCGCGACTCTGAGCTGAGGTCATCATGAATGGCTACTGTCCAGGCCGCCGGCTCCCCTGGCAAAACCCCTCTTTCGCTCCTCATGTGACTTTTTCCTTTCAGACCAGGGTCTGATTCACTTTCTTCCTGACACAAACCTGAATTGTCAGCTCTCCAAAGTTAGAACAGGTAATTCCTGTAGGAGTCGCGCCCTGAGGTCCTGCCCCACGAGGAGAAAACCTCTCCCAACAACACCGAGTGGTCGTCTTGCTGTGTAGTTTAAACTGTCCTTGAACTCACTATGTAAACCAAGCTTGTCTTGAACTCGAAGCAATCCTCCTGCCTCAGCCTCCCACATGCTGGGATGATAGGCCTGAGCCACCACACTTGGCTTTTTGACCTGAGCTGCTCCTCACTGGGACAGTCTTCCCCCTAGAGTGAGCTGAATGGTGTCCCCCAAATTCATAGCCACCCAGAACCTCAAAATGACCTTGTTTGGAGGTGTAACTGATTAACGATGTTGCCATGGAATCATCCAGGGTTTCAGGCAGGCCCTAAAGTCAACCGCCGGTGTCCTTATGAGAAGAGGGGGAGACAGGGACCAGCCAAGGGACACCACCTATCACCAGAAGCCACCAGAGCTGGAGGAGACAGGGGAGACAGTCTTTCGTGGAGGGTGCAGAGAGCGTGTGACCCTGCGGGCCCCCTGACTTCAGACTTCGGCTTCCAGGATGACTGGAGTGGGTTTCTGCTGCTCTGAGCTCCAAGTCTGAGGCCGCCTGTGAGAGCAGCCCTAGGGGACGGTACGCTCCCTTCCGCGGTCACCTCTGCTCCGAGGGTGGATGAGGGGAGCCCTGGTCTACCCTCCTTCAGCAACATGGTCCCACGCATCAGACACACGCAACCGCCCCAGCCTCCGGGCTAGAGCTTGAGCTTGGAGTGTGTGCTCACACACACCCACTCGCTGCCGCAAGCCTCTACGAATAACGCGCTGCCCACAAAGGGCTCTAACTCCGGCTCTGAACCGCCGCCTCCTGACGGGGAGCTTTGCTTTATGGGTCGGCTGAGATTTCTTTCTTTCCTGGCTTCGCTAGGCTGCAGTGTGAACCGCCTGGCGGACTTCGGCTGCCCTGACCCGGGCTGCCTGTGCGGCACGCTGCCCTGAGGGTGCTCCGAGGAGCAGAGCAGGACAAGCGGCACTCGGGCTGGCCACGAGGGGTCTTCACCCCTTTTCCTGCTTGGCTTGCTCTTGCTTCTCGCTGGAAGAGTCCTGTCTTGCTTCTGCCTCTCTTTAAACACTCTTTAAACACAGGGCATCTGAGGTCAACAAAATAAAACCTAAATCTGCTCCCCCAGTGAAGTCTGCTCGCTGTCCCCTCCGGGGGAGGGCACTGCCGCAGGCCTTCCTCCCTCCTCCTCCTCCACCTCCTCCTGCTCCGAGTGGCCGCCTCCGCACTGACAGATGGTGCAGGGGAGTAGGGGCCACGGGGGTCTGGGATGCTTCTCGGTCTGGCTTTGCCACCACTGCCTTAAAAATCACCTCCCGGGCTGGAGAGAGAGCTGAGTGGAGATAGAGTCCTGAGTTCCGTGCTCAGCACCACACCAAGAAAGTAAAGAAACAGGAAAATCACCCCTCCTTGGAGCGTCCTGCTTTAGCAAAGGAGGGGCAGGCGGCGGGGTGGTTCCTTGGCCCTCTTCTAGGCTGCAGCTCTCTCAGCCCAAGCACAGGCCTTGGGGGTCCAGACTCCAAAGCTAAAGCTTGCACTGACCAGCTTGACTGAAAACCTCTCTGACTCAGCCTCCCCAGCTCTCAGAGCGCTGGCCATGAGAACAAGCATATCAGGAGTCAGAAAATGAGCGATACATATAAATCTACCAAATGCAGTGCTTGACTTGAGACAGAATGCTCAGGCCACGTGAGGCTCCCTCCTCGTGTCAGCGATGCGGGCAGGAGCCGAGCGCAGGCAGGAGGTGGGAAGAGGCCACGCAGAGGAGCAGCTGGTGGCCGGTGGGCGGCGGGGCGGAGCGCTGGGGTTTCTGTCAGCTTGTCTACGCAACCCCTACTCTTCCTGCAGTGAGAAGCCCAGGAGCAGGAGCGGCGGAGCTGGCACAGGCGGCCCCGGCGTGGGCGGGGGCAACAGCCTGACGCAAGTGGATCTGGCACAGCCGAGGGACTCTTGGCAGCCGAGCGCCGGGCACAGAAGCATCCTCATCAACACGGCGTCGCCAGTGCTCCCGGGCCTTGCTCATCTCGGTTCCTTAGCAACCGCCCTGTTTGGGAGAACGCTGAGTGCCACAGGAAGCTGGCGCGGGAGCCTGTGCAAGACAGAAAGCACCCCCAAACACACGCAGGGTGCCCCCCTTCCCTGCAGCCTGGCCCCCTATTCCGCCATGATCTCCCCGGGCAGGGAGACCAGATTGGATGCCCCCCGCGAGGTGGGCAGCATCCCGGGCCAGATCCCTGCAGGGAGGCCTTGGTTCCCTCCTCTGCCCCCAGACAAAGCCCAGCTGCCATCTGCTGTCCTACAAACCGCTGAGCAACTGACCTGGCGCAAAGAGAAAAGGACCCCGAAGGAACACACAAGCTGTCAACCCTCAGGCACAGGGCTGGGCACACGCGGCCCCGCAAACAGCGTCCAGAAGAGCCGGACGGTCTGCAAGGAAGTTCGGGTGTGGACACGGTGCATCATTTTATCTTCACCAATTTTATTTCAGGGAATTAAAGCATTCTGCCAGGGCTGCACTTCTTGGGGCCAGCAGTGGACCTCAGCTACGGATTGTAACTCCTAACAGTTTCCTGTTGTGACCATATACCCAATTTAAAATGAATTCTCCAATTAAGTTAAGAAGGAGACGTGGCCTTCCAAGACCAGGCTGCAACAGCTGCTGTCTCCGAGATCCCTTCCAGTGAGGCTCAGGCAGTCGGGTGCGGCGTGAACAGAGGCCGGAGTGTTGCTGTGGCCACGGGAGGGCTTTTCACCCCATCTCTGTGCCCGTCCGTGGGTGTTCAGCCACCCCCGGGATGGGCTTTCACCGCCGAGGTCTGCTGGGTGGGAAGGGACGGGTGGAGTGAGTGTCCTGCAGCAGCAACCTGCAGAGTCCAAGTCTCCGGCTGCTGAGGGCAGGAGACAGCTGCCCTCCCTCCCTCCACCCGCTCCGCGCCCCAGGTCCAGGGTAGCCTGAGGTCCTGTGCTGCGGGCCGATGGGGCCGACTCGCCAGGGGGAACATGGGCTCCCGGAACGGGCCAAAACGATGCACGATGTGGGGTCTGAGTGCCAGGCGGTCAATGCCAAGAAGAGTAAGAGGAGATGGAGATTTTGACTTTAAAACGCAAATCCGATCATGGCACTCGCTACCTCCAAGGCGTTATTGGCTCTCACCGGAAAGCAGGGACTGTGGCATGGTTCAGTGTTCTATGCCACCCTCGTCTACCCCGCAATCCTTAAATAAGAATGCCTGGCTTGGCAAAGTCCGGCTCTTTCACACTCCTTGCTTTTGCACACGCTCCTTCAGGCTTGGTAGATTCCTTCCTGTCTTTTCCAGCTGGAAGACTCATTCTTTGTCCTTAAGACCCAGGTCCGCCACATGCCTCTCCACTGCCTTTACTTCCGGTCCCTCCCGGAAGGTGTGAGTACCATCGCCACTCCAGCTCTTCCCATGATTTGTTTTTGAGGCAGGGTCTTATTATGCAGCCCAGGTTGGCCTTGAACTCATTGAGATCCTCCTGCTTCAGTCTCCCAAGTGCTGGGATTACAGGCTTCGGCCACAATGCCTGGCTCCCTTCCCAGGATTTCTTGGGGAAAAACTGGCTTCCGTGTCTGTCTCCCTCACTTCAGCTGCTCAAGCCCTTGAGGCAAGCATGTTTCCAATGGAACGGCAGAGGTGAAGGAGTGGGACAGTCAACTGGAGGCAGATGCCTCACTAAACACAGCCCGAACTTGCTTAAGTGAACAGATGCTGTGAATCACATCAGGTCCTCCTGTCCTTACACTGGGCCCACGGGTGTGTGCCATGTGTCAGGGCCAGTCACAGGCAAGCCCTGCACGTCCCCCTCTCTTTTCTGCCCCAAGACGAAAGATTTAAAAACTAAATCTTCCCAACACGGTTAAGGAGTGAGAAAATGAGTCCATTAAGAAATAAACCCTCTCTAACCGCACACCCATGTTGAGCGAAGCACAATTCCTAACAGGCAAGGCATGGAGTCAGCCTCGGTGTCCATCAGCAGAGGAACGGAGGACGGGAACGCGGACGCACACATAGCTGAGCGCCACTGTGCCGTACACAGGGGTGAGATCGCGTCATCTGCTGGGACTTGGACAGGACTAGAGACCATCATGTTAAGGACATGAGCCAAACTCAAAAGGACAAATATCATAAGTCTCTGCTCATCTGCAGAATCTAGGGAAAAAACCATGCCATGAAAGTAGAGGGGGGACTATTACAGAGAGGGAGGGAGTCAGGGGAGAGGGGAGGAGGGCCAGGGCGGATAATCGGGCGGGGACAGTACAACCAAACCGCCTCACAGGCTTGTACACAACGTGGCACCGCGAATCCATTACTCTGTAGGATTAATACACACTGCTAACACATACGACCTCTGAAAGACATCCTTACAGCGACATCAGTATGCTTATCTTCTGTGAGACTCAGTGTAAACCTAAGGAGGGTAAAAATCCTACCCCAAAAGTCAGGTCGTCAGAGCTCCAGCAACAAACCCATCTCCCAGGGCCGAAAGCGAGCCCGAGGAAACACGCTGTTTGGTGGACCCTTGTAAAAGGCCCAGCCGCAACGTCAGGCCTCGATGAGGTCTCTTCGGCCAGCTCAGGCTCAGACCCGGGTGCTCCTGCTCCCTGCGCACCACTGGAGGTGACCAGGGCCTTTCAGTCCCCAGCCCTGGCCCCACCAGGCGCTGGCTCTCAGCGGAAAGAGCCGGTGGGCACCCTGCACCGGTTCGCTCCCATCTGGCCGGGCTAACCGGGTCTGCCCAGCAGCGTCTCCAAAAGTGTCGAGGGAGGAAGGAGGCCTTAGCTGCAAACCCTGGCCCCTGGGCCTCGGAAACAGCGAAACGCAGACGGGGAGAGGAGCAGAAGACAGCGCGGGCGGCAGCCTCTGCCAGCCCAGGCTTAGGGCCCTCGCGGCCGGCTTTTCTTCCCCTTTCAGTCCTTTGCCGTTCCAGATCAGGGCACTGCTGACTCCCAGTGACTCTGAATCCCCCCACACCAGGCCTCAGGCGCACTTGAGCTGCTGAGGGGGGAAGGAAAGACCAGGAGCTCCTCCGATGTGGGGCGCTCATGTGCAGCCTTTGATTCTGAGCTGCACAGAGTCGCTGAGATGGGACCACACCTCAGCAGTTCAGCTCTGAGCAGCTGAAATGTACAGAAATAGGCGCCCGGCAAAGAGGCTGTTATCGTCTCACGAAAGGCTCCTGCCGATTTCTATGAGAAAGACCTGTCGCTCCCAGGCCAGGTCCCCCAAACTCCACCTGCCCAGGCAGGCGTGTGGTGTGAAGGTTTTACTTTTCTTCTTTGTACTTAACCTGAATTTGTCAAAACAGTGATTGAAGCTGGGCATGGCGGTGCCACAACGGTATTTCCAGCACTTGGGAGGCTGAGGCAGGAAGACTGCCACAAGTCCAAGGCCAACCTGGGCTACATACTGAGTTCAAGGCCAGCCTGAACTACATGGCCAGACCCTGTCTTGCCCTCTGGTGTCTCCCGCACGCTTTCGCTCACATTTCCACTTTTTCCCCCTCTGTCCATTTTTAAAATTCTGGAACGAGCTAAAAATATACCATAGAACATATAAAAAGAACAGTATTCCCACGCCTGTCTATTCCAACAAGGAGACTTCCCTATTAGGATAAACCCAGGAATGTGCGACTGGCAGCCTAGCGTGAAGGTGACGCCCCGCCCAGATATTGGCAGCTTGAGCCGCTTCCTTTCCCACAGGTCATCCTGGAGTTCCGCTGCTGCGTTCAAAGTGTGGACCCTACAGCACAAGGAAGGTGTGCTCCCCACCAGCTTCACTCGGCAGCTCTCACCCTCCTCCCTCTTCTTCCTCTTCGTTTCTCTCCAAACTGCCTGCCGCTCTCCGTCCCCACGGGCAGGGATGGGAGGCGGCGGGAGCCTAAGGACTGGGGCCTGGTACACTAATTAGGTCCCCAGGGTTCCGGCCAGCCTGCCTGCCTGGGAGAGGTTCCTGCTCTGCGGGACCTCGGTCCACCCGGCAGAGGGGTTGCTACACCAGAGCCGGCCTGGCCCTGGGTCTTTCTGGCTTCCTGCCTCACTGTTCATCTCTTCTCACACACGCTCCTGCCATGCTGTCATCCCTGGTGCTGTGACACAGCCCTGGGCCCTCACCCGTGGCGGCTCCTGACCCCTACGGTTTCCTAAATAGACACCCTCCTCTCTCTCTTTTTTTTGAGACAGTGTTTCACTATGCAGTTCAGCCTGGTGATGAACTCACTTTGTAGCCCAGGCTGGCCTTGAACTTGAACTTGAAGTGATTCTCCTGCCTCAGCCTCCCAACTTCTGTGATTACAGGCTCAAGCCACCAAACCTGGCATCTCTTCTTTACAGAGCACTCAGCTTGAGGTATGTTGCTACAGCAACAGAAAATGGGCTGATATAGAGTCTTTTAATCTTACACGTCCCTTAAGCACATGCACTGTTTTGTTTTGTTTTGTTTTGTCTTGAGACAGGGTCTCACTATATAGTTCAGGCTGCCCTTGAGTTTCTACGTAGCACAGGGTAGCTCTGAAACATGGAGATCCTCCTGCCTCAGCCTCCAGGATGCTGGGATTACATGTGTATACCACCACACCTGGGTTTAAAAGTTCTTGATAATAAACAAAAACCTCTTAGACTGTGAACAGCTTTTGGGCAGCACGACTGCCAGCCTGGAACTCAGATATTCAAAGGCAAAGGAAGTGGAGATCGCAGCAGGGAGGGGGCGGCTGTGCCTTTCGCAGGAGCACACGTAGACCAGCTGGGCTGGAATCTAGGCCCTGCCGCGCCCGGGCCAAAGACAGGTTTCTCAGTCTGAGTTCTCATTTGCATAAGAGCAGGCCAACACCAGGACCTGTCTCACTGGTTGGTGTCTAGCTGAAAGCAGACCAGAGGAGGAAGTGCTCAGCCCACTACCTTAGACGCCTAACAGGAAGTTCCAGCCACACGAGCTGGCTGAGGCGGAAACAGCTCTCTCTGCAGATCTGCGAGCAGGTGCAAGGGAGCTCGGTAGCAAGGGCTTTGCGGGTCTGAACAGTCACTGCCATCCAGCCGGAAGATCGCCACGGAGCCACACCCTGCACCCTGAGGCCCAGGCATGCAGAGAAGCAAGACACCTTGACTCTGAGCAACGAGAATGCCAGGCCTCTGGGCGCCCTGCCAGCAGGCACAACAGACAACAGGACTGTTTTCCCTCCCGGCCCGATTCCCAGGGTATAACTCAGAACCTGGGGGGAAATGCAAAACAATATGCCATCTGCTTGGCTTCCAGACAGTGCAATTAGCAGGAAGTGCTTTTACATCGTAGTGGGGCTCTGCATTAAGTCAGGATTAATTAATTGCCACATTAAAGGAAAGCACCTTTAGCATTTCAATGGCATAATCATATGCAATTACGATCATATAAAGGAATACTTTGTAATTAATGATGTCTTCACTTCCTGAAATGTATAATCCTTGTGTCTTCCATTCCAAAGGGGTTGGCAGAGAGAAGGCACTAAATATAGATCAGGACCTAATATTTAAATCAGCGTTTAATTCACCTTTCAATGTGAACGGTGAAGCCAGGACAAAAGCGTGTGGTTACGAGGCCTCTCGGCCTTCTTGTCTATGAGGCTTAATACTCAGCAACAACCGATTCAAATAGGAATGGTCAACAATTCCAGGCCTGATGTGATTATCCTGAAGAGCAACACCCTCGCTCTAGCAGGCCCATTATTTGTTTTTCAGGAATGCATTAAACTCACTCCAACTTTTCTGTCTTTGGCAACTATAGTCTATTTTTACTTAGCAAAGCACTCTGTCGCGTCTCTGTGATTTAGAAACAAAATTAGGTAAGTTTCTCATCAAGCTACAAATCCCATCAGCATTATTATCCTTCCCATTTTATGAACAGGGCACTAAGACCCAGGGGTTTAAAAGCCATGGGCCTAGGCGGGTGTGGTGGCGCATGCCTGTAATCCCATCACTCAGAGAGGCTGAGGCAGGAGGACTGCCAATTCAAGCCCAGCCTGGGTAATTTAGGGACTTAGACAGATACTGTCTCAAAACAAAAAGTAAAAAGGGGCTGAGGATTGGACCAGTGCCTAGGGTTTAATCTCAAGCACCAAAAAAAAAAAAAAGACAGAAATAGAGTGAGAGAGAATAGGGCAGAAGCAAGGGAGGGAGGAGAGGGAAGAGACAGAAAGAAAAAGAAAGAAAGGAAGAAAGAAAGAAGGAAGGAAAAGAGAGAGAAAGAAAGAGCAAAAGGAAGTAAGTTAGGAAGGAAAAGCACGCCTTGTGACAAAACTACAAAGAAGATGCGATTATCAGACTTGGTAGACTTTAACGCTCATTCTGTTTCTGAAGCAAGGCACGGTTAGGGAAGCCCCAGAACTTCGGGACATATCATTTCTATCATTAGCAACGTTCTTCAACAAACTACAGGTGAAAAAGCTGCGGGAAGAAAATCCAGCCCATAATAATATCCAGGGAGGGGAAAATAAAAACCCCTCTAGCAGCACTCCCTACCCCACCGAAAAAAGGCGGGGAAAAGGCCTCCACCTGCCCCACCCCACCTTCCAGCTTGGTCCCCGCTCATGGTTGCCTCTTGAAGGAGGCAATGAAACGGGGCCACGCCCACCGCCGCACGCAGCCCCCGCGAGGAGCCGGCTCACCTTGTCATAGTAGTAGCGCAGGGCTCTGCTCAGCTTGTCGTAGTTCATGTTGGTCTTGTTCTTCCGGAGCCCCCACAGCTTGGCCACCTCCTCCGCCTTGAGCAGCTTGAACTCACCATCGTTGGAGGTCCAGCAGATGAGGTGCTCGTGCTTCTGGTCCAGCAGCAACTGCAACAGGAACTGCCACAGGGTGATTGCACTCTCCATACCTGCGGGAGAGGGGCAGGTCAGGGCGGGGCACGCAGCCCCCTTCCCCCCGCTGGCGCCCTGCACGGGCGCTTTCTGGCTGCACTTCTGAAAGCAGCTTCCGTCCAGAAGCACAGGGCATCCGGGGACCCTGCGACCCGCGACCCACATGGGCCCACAGTGAGCGAATGAGATGAGATGAACCCTCTGGGAAAGGCTACACCCCAAGTCTCCCTCGCTTGACCTACCAGCAGCGCCCATCCCGGCCGGCTGGCCACCCTCCCTGCTTAGCCCATTCCGTGCGAAATGCTGGCCCCAGGCTCAGAGCACTCAGAGGGGCCTGGGGTAGACACAAGCGTCCCTTCCTGTCACACAGGCATAGAGACGGTCAGATTCCTCAGCAAGGCTGGGAAGCCCGCGTCCCGGCACAATGACCGCTGGGACAGCTGACAGGTTGGGGGATGCTGGTGGCAATGAAGAATCAACCAGTCATTGCCTTTTGAAGAGACTGTCACTTTCCCAGACTTCACGGGCTGCAGATGGCCACAGGTTTTTCCCAGGAGAGGAAGGCCTATAAAATGTTACCTTTGCTTTAGGTGTCTGGCTGTTTTCGACTTCTAAGAGCCGTTCCTTCCGCCTAGCGCGCTTCCCTAGCCTTGCAGCCTGGTGAACTCAAGCGGGCCCAGCTTCAGGCATGGAGGAAACTATTCACAAACACGAGTGCTGATTCCAAAATATCCATAAGCAGGAGTGCTCGTTCCAAAATACCCATAACACGAGTGCTGACTCTAAAGCAGCCCTCCTCGGCGGGGACAAGCGGATGGAACGAGGCAGCATCGCCTCTCAGAGCAGGGGACACAGGGCGACACCCTCAAGGGCATAGTCAGGTGGACGTGCATGGAGAGACCCGGAAGCCAGCATGACAGCCTCCTCGGGGCGGGTCCTCTGCGGTCCGCGGCTCCACAACCCCACATACCCCCTGCTTCCAAACTGCGGCTGTCAGAGTCTGACCCGGGCGGGGCCGGGGCCTCCCCTCCCGCCAGGGTCTCCCCTTTAGGGCTCAGATCCTTGTTATTCCCCTTCACACATTCACCCCAAAGCACGTTCGTCACGGGTGCCACCCGAGTGCCTCTGTTAGAGGACGGCAGATCGGGAACGCGCTCCAGACGCCCGCGCGGCTCCTTTCTGAAATCAATATTCAGCCCGCCGCCGCTTGGTCTGCGCAGCAGTAAATCAGTTCACTGCTCCCCACATCCCGAGTCCCCGAGTCCCCGAGGTACAAGCACTGGGCCGCAGGGGTGCCATCCGTGAGTTCCAAACACCCGCTGGTGGTTAGAGCACAGCTACGGACTTTCTCATCGCCCGCCCCTGGCTCGTCAGCTGTCTCAAATTCTTGATGTCTTTTCAGCCAAACACTTCAGGCGGTTGAGTTTTTAAATACCTTCAAAACTGTCACACCAGCCCGCAGGAGGATCGCTGCAAGTTCGAGGCCAGCCTGGGCCACATAGTGAGTTCGAGGCCAGCCTGAACTACACAGCAAGACCCTGTCTCAAAAGACCAGTAATAAATATATAAATATCTTTGAAACTTTAAACACGATGTTCAAAGCAACGGTTCAGGGGGGCTGAGCTTTAGGGTAGCACGGCACTGTGGATGGAAAGTGCTGCCAGGCCTCCAGCTTGGGGGCAGAGGACAAAGTGCCCGGCCACTGCCTCCCTTTGGCACATTCCCCGGGGGCAGCTGGGGGACAGAAGCACCCACCCGTGACCACCTTGCACTCCCACTAGTAGGCTCTGTGGACCTCCGCACGCACCCGGATTGCTATCCGTGCACTCCACTCCCTCGTTGTCAGGGCCTCCGCTGCTGGGTGCAGAGAGAGAGGCTGGAGGGGCCACACCAGCGTCCCCAGCTCTCTGCTCCCCAGCTCCACCTGGGCCCCGATTAGATAGCAGGGATGACAGGCCCTCTCTGAGCCAGGTCTGAAGAGGCTGGGGTGCTGCACTGCCCCGCACACACCACGTGTCGCAGGAGAGCTCAGGTCCCTGACACTGGGTGTGTCTCAACTGGAAAGAGCAGTTACTGGATGAGAGGGACCGCAGACACCCAGACTCACAGGTCACAGGGCTGAGCGGTGCTGACTAAGGCGCGGGCGCCCGCACAGGGCACCGACCTGGTCCCCTGTCCCCGCACTGCACTCCCAGCCACTCCTTAGCTGACTTAGGCCCCGGGCTCCCGACCGCACGGCCCTAAAGCTGGATTGCTGCGCATCCCAGTCACACATTACTCCGAGATGAGTCTCAGAAAGTATTTCCTCTGCACTTGGACTCCCGTCTACAAGGCCTGCCGCTCCTCTCTCCACTCTGCGGAAGTCACTGGGGGATGTCGCGCGCGCAGCACCAGGCCTGCCACCCTCGCCAGCCACAGCCCTGGGTGGAATTACAACAGGCTCCCGGGGGCGGGGGACAGGCGGGGACCAGGTGGGCAGCGAGCCACCAGCCAGTGGCTCTGCACACGTCCTCTCCCTTCGAGGGCACAAACTGTTCTTTCACTTCGGTTCCACTGTTTATTTTAATTGTGATGAAGGTGAGTTTCATAATTTACACTGGTTTTCACATACAACTGGGCATTATATTCTTCCACACCTCTGCAGCTACGGATTCAGCCCTCTGAGACGGCTGGAAAGAAAACAGTTCTAACCCTGCGCCTGGGAGCACGCCCTTCGGCCACCGTACACATTCGCAAAGCCAGCAGCCCCTCTCACTCAGGAAAAGAGAAATTACTTCCCTGGGGCCTAGAATCCTGAACGAACTCTGATAATCGTAACACACAGGTACAATGAAGTCCAACCCATCTGGATGCCGCTTTAAAAGAATATAATCCAGCCAGAAACTGTGGCTCTGATTAACAAAAAGCTCAAGAAAGCGTTGATGCATGAGATTTATGTCTCATTCTCCGCCTGCAGAAGCCCGCTTTAAATTACACTCCTTCATCAGCTCAACTTCATTTAGCTCCCTGCCCGCAACTCTCAGCTCCAGATCTGTAGAACACACAAAAGAAATATTAGAAATCTTTAAGAAAAATTCCCCGAATCAATTTTGTTTTACTTTTTTATTAACATGCCTTACTTACACCTACTGCTAGGCTTCGGTGTGATCTTTCAACACAAGCCTAGAGCATACATTAATCAAATCGAGGTCATTGGCATTTCCTTCTCCTCGCTTCTCTATGTTCATAGCCTCTGAGCGCTCTGTCCTAGGTCTTTATAAAATACACACTGTTCTTGTGGACTAACTTTACCCACCGGTGCTGCAGAATCCCCGGACCCGTTCTCTCTCTCCATGCGTATCTGATCCCCCAACCCAGCCTCCCTCCCCCCAGCCCCCAGCCTCCCAACCTCTCATAGTTGCTATCTTCATTTAGGCCAATTTGTTAAAGCTTCTACATATGAATGAATCAATTTTTTATTCTAATTAGAAAGTGATTTTCTACTCCTTTCTTCTGCCCAAACCTCATTTTGAATGTCTGAAATTTTAGCAGGTATTTTAATGCCTTTCTTTATGCAAAACTGAGCTCTGCCCTCTGGAGGACACTCGGCCCATGCTGAAAGGCACACTGCTCTGTCACAGTCTGGATCTAGAAGACCCCCGAGGGCTCCCGTGCACACGGCTTGGTACCCAGCTGGTGGCACCATTGGGAGGTCCTAGGAACTCAGCAGGTGGGGCCTGGCTGGAGAAAGCGGGACTCTGGGGACATTTCCTTGACAGGTATACTGGACCTTGGTCCCCCTCCTGCCCCCACCTCCATCCCTCCTCTCCTGCCCTCCCTCCTCTCCTGCCCTCCCTCCTGCTCCTCCTTCTTCCCAGCTCACCCTCTTCTTTCCTCTCCTTCCCCTGCTCCTTGTCCTCTTGTTCCTGGCTGCCAGGACGTGAACAGCTGAAGTTTCAGGGCCTCCCCCTCAGGCTGTGAACAATAGCATCCAGCAACCAGGGACTGAAACCTCTGAAATCATAAGCCAGCATAAACCCTTCCCTCTCAGGTATTCAGTCAAGTGATGAAACACTACCAAAGCCCATACTTTCTGTCTTCCTCTACATTCCCCTCTATCCTCTGCTATCGGGCCCTCTCCATCTCTGCCTGAGCTTCTCCCTCTTTGTGCCAGCACTGGCCCCAGGCGGAGGGCACAGCAGCTGGCTGAGATCCTCCAGCTCTCTCGCAAGAATACACTTACCTACTATTTGTCCCAACCGCACATTTCCTTTGTAATTTATAGCCACGATCTTGCTGCGGTACAGCTAGATAACTTGGTATAGCCTGTCGGGTGCCGGTGGGCATACAGAGAAACAGGAACTCTTACACACAGGGGGTGGGGATCTGAATTAGTACAGCCATTCAGGAGAACGGGATGGGGCTCCTCAAAACAGTGAAAGCAGCACTATCATGAGAACCAGCGCTCAAACTGCCGGGTATGCGACCAAAGGAAATGAAGCCAGGCTGTCAGAAAGAGATCTGCAGTCCCATGTTTACTGCAGCTCAACATTTATAACAATTCACAATAACCAAGATACAGACTCAGCCTAAATGCCAATCCACGGACAAGCAGAGAAGGTAAACAGGAACCATATAGACACAGAAGACGGAATGAGATGCCACAGCAGGTTGGAAGAGAAAGACTACGAAAAAATGAAGCAAGCCAGGTGAGGGGCCGGGGCGCTCAGGGTGTCAGGCGGGGTGTGGTGGAGGTGTCGATGGGGTCATCAAGACGTTGAGAGTGGAGAAAATAATTTTCAAAACACAGTAAAATCGTGGCTGTCATATGACATAAAAAGGAGCACTTCAAAGATGTTACTTTACCTATTAACCACCCAGAGAACCAGGCAGGCACTACCAGGGTTCAAAAACACAATGCGAACAGAGGCATCTACAGCATAGGAACAGGAAAACGAACATGCCACGGAGACAGAATGAGGTGGGGCGTCAGCCAAAGAACACAATTTGCATCTCCACAGACAAGAGTTATTTTGTGGTCAGTTCTCTATAATTAACATGGCCTCCGTAAACTCCAAATTAAGTCAGTCAGAGGAGCCGTCTCTCGGTCCCGACAGTATACAGGTCTCCATGGAAGCACAACCGTTTTCTAACCTGGAAGTGAGAGAAGGAACAATTTTGTCTACTTGGGAGGCTACAGAGTGGGCAGGAGCAGACTCTGGAGTCAGACTGTCGGGAGTCCTGCCTGGCTGTGTGAGCCGGGAGGTTACCGACCCTCTCTGTGCCGCAGTACCCTCCGAGGTCACAACCATGACACCCGTAGCTCCCTTCCCAGGATTACAGGAGTCACCAGACCTGGTACACAGCAGGCGCCATGCTGTGAAATCATGGGGCCGGGCTCGAAGAGTCATTCCGACATTGTACCCACCTTCATTAAATGTCCCTACACAGGCACTGAATCCGAGTGGTGACTTGGAATACGCTTATGTTTGTTTCTCTGAGAATTTTTGAAGTCTTATGGGTAACACAGATCACCTAGCGCCTGTTCTGACTCCAATTTAAGAAATCCAAGTATAGCTTGAGTGTGGTGGTGCACACCTGTAACCCCAGCACTTGGGAGGCTGAGGCAGGAGGATCACTGCAAATTCAAGGCCAGCCTGGGCTATGTAGTGCATTTCTGCAGCTCAAAGTTACGTTTTCTGCTCTCTGAGTTTTCAACTCTTTGTTTTCAGAGAGCAAATAATATGCGAATAGTTTTGTGCTCCTCTTAGTCTTTTCTCTCTTTTTTTAACCTTTGATTTCTGGCTGGGGAGGTAGCCAGAGATAGAGCACTTGTCCAGCTTGCCCAAGGCCCTGGGTTCAATTCCCAGGGCCGGCAAAAACAAATTATAAAAATCCTTGGTTCATTCTTTAACCTGGAAAGCCCCTCAAAGGGAAAGATGCCACAGGGAAACCGACCCCCGAACTGTTCCCGAGCCTGTTCTGCGGGTCACACAAGTATCGCCTCTCAGCTTCAGGGTCTCTACAGAAGGCAGGCACTTCTTAGGCTGTAACTCCTTAATAGGTCCCTCTTGCATATCTCTGTCTTCCTGAGAAACCACTCTGAAGATACCACCACGTATTACAGCAGCCATTGATATTTTCCTACTAATCTATCCATAACTGTGTAAAGTTTGTAATGTTCCTATCCTATTTCATAAATGGATGTCTGTTTATTATTATGTGTTTCCTACAACAACCATTGAGAATAGTTAATGATTTTTCAATAGGTCACTCATGTATAGCGCTATTTATTTTCTTTAGAAGCCACTTTGAAGATACCAAAGTATAGTACAACAACTCTTGATAATCTCCTACCTCTTTTGTCTGTAACTCACTATTATTTGTCTATTTGTTTTCCTGAGAAACTATTTTGTAGACAATAATATGTAAAATGATAACCATTGATAATTTCCTACCATTTTGTCTGTAATTTGCTAAGTCCCCCCTGTTATTATGTTATCCTTCTTTTATTCTTTAAAAAAAAAAAAAAAAAAAAAAAAAAAAAAAGAAGGCAGGCACTTACTTCCCTCTTCTTGGAGGCGGAGTTGCCTCCTGTCGGCCACAAGGTGGCGCCACGCCTCCTAATGTGAGCCGGCTGCCCAGGACCCTCGGGAGGCAGGTTTTTGCTTCCATTGTTAGAAGTCGCAACCAAATGCCCACTTGTTTGTTCTCTGGTCAGTGGACACCTAACGCGCCCTTTGCACGCTCGCGGTTTCACTTTTAAAGATGCACTAAGGTGGGAGTTGAGCAGAAAAATCACTTCTGAATCTAAGATTATACTAATGAAACGGTCAATTAAAAATATCTATAGTAAAAAAGTAGAGAGAAAAAGAACCGAAGCACAGGAAGAGCCTGGTGTTGCCCCGCTCCGCGTGTAGCTGGGTATTGGCTGAAACTCCCACGGCTGCGGAACTGGGGACGAGTCCCAAATCTTCCCACCGAGGTCTTCTCTGCCAGTTCCGTGAGGTGAAGCTACGATTATTATAATTTATTTTCAAAAACTACACTCAGGACTGTCAACCACCGTACAGAAAAATAAATGCGCAAGGCCGGCTCCGTGTCCTCTGAAGATTTTTCCCTCAATAACAAGTTTTTGCCTCCTCATTTACACTGTAAAGATCTAGACTGACCATTTTTTAAGGGACACAGAGAATACAGAAAGGAGAATGGAGTATTCAGCCCATTGATTTGCCCCTACTTGCAGTCCGGATATTTTCTAAGTAACTCTTTCGTCTGAGGAAAGAAGAAGATTTTACAGAAGAAATCACCGATAACCAGTGGTGACAAAACATGCAATTTACTGTGTGTGGACCACTCCTCTCTTCCTGAAATCTTGGTATCTGTGTGTAAATTAGAAGCCACTAGACTGATTCACTGCATGACTTTATTCATTTATTTATTTGTGCAGTACCGGGAACGGAGGCCAGGCCCTCCACACTCGCTACATCTGGAGCCCTTTTTTACTTTGAGACAGGATCTGGCTAAGTCACTAAGTTGCCTAGGCTGGGCTCAAACTTGTGACCCTCCTGTCTCAGCCTTCCAGAGTACTAGGATTACAGAAATGCATCACCACACCAGGCTCACTGGTGATCTGTACATGGGTGAGGATTCTTTGGAAAAGTGAATGGGTAGCTGCCTTGACTCTGGCGGGGAAAGCGTCTCTGGGATATTCCGCTTCCTCCCACACGTGAATCCATGCCGTTTCCCACCCCACCCGAGCACCACACACCCCGGCTCTGTCTGAGCCCGCATTTCCAGCAGAGGCCCGCAGCAAGACAGGAAGGGCCGTCCTCACTCCGGCTGCCTCACACGGGCCCCTCTTTGATCTCTAACTTGGCAATATCTCAAAATTTCCTAAGGTTCCTGATACACAGCTTGTTCTTTCCGAGCGTGAAGAAGAGGTGGTCCGTCTGCAGGGTCAGGAACCGGCTGTCCCAGAAGCACATGCCTCTTTCTCTGTACCTCAAATATTGCAAGTCAGTTTCAATAAGATGCTGCAAAGGAAAAGCTCAGAACAGTGCCCTGTGCATTACAAGCCATCAGCAACATGGTTTCCACAAATGGAGCTATATCTTTTTAACCATTATTTTCATTTTGGGAGACAGGTTCTTGTTATGTATCCCAGGCTGGCTTTGAATTCACTAACTCAAACTCACAGCAATCCTCCTGCCTCAGCCTCCCCAGTGCTAGGGTTACAGGTGCGTCTCCCCATGTCTGGCTTATGTATAGCCATTATTTCATTAGCATCAGCCAGTAGCAATGCGAAGCCAGCACCTGACAAATACTCGGTACTCAATAAAGAGGTGTGCGATGAATTACAGCCTCTTTCGATCTCAGTTTCCTTACCGTTAAGGTAGGAGCGCGCTGACTTCACAAACTCCTAAAATGAGTGAAAGAGCCTAGATGGTGGGTCATTTTTCCCCATCGGGAAAAGATGCATTTATTCACATTCTCTGGTGTCTTCCGACTGCCTGGATCCCAGCAGGCCAATGCAGTGTGTAAGCTGTTGTCTTCAACACACACCTCTGTGTAATTGCTTATTTGAAAACATCAGACAGAAGTTTTACTGGGCAGTCAAAGGAACATGAGCCTGCCAGATCAAAGTAGGTGACTGGTCACCCTGCCTCCCCAAATTGGGGCTGCAGCTCATTACAGCCAGCGGCTTAACCACATCCACCTCCCTCCCACATTAACGTGCCCAGGAAGCAGAGTCAGAAGCCCCGGGCTCTGCAGGGAAAATCTTTTCAGGTAACCAACCGTATCACAACAGCAGGCCACGTCTTGAAAGGTGAGCAGGGCTGTAAAAACCAGCGGTTCCCGCAACCTGGCTGATCTCTGCCCCCACCTCTGCCTGCGGGCGACTGCAGGCTCTGTGGATCACGCTTTTTCTCTAAACAGGCAGGCTGCTCCTTGCCGGATATTCTGGGACGAAAACCTGAGCATTCACTTTCTTTGCGATTGTTTTTGCTGTCTGTGTGGTTTGCATGAATCTCACTGCTGGCGCGAAGCACGGCTCTCTCCCGTTCTCATACTTGGTAGCACTCAGCTTCCTCTTCTGCAGGTTGCAGGCAGGAAACTGGAAAATGGGCCACAGGAAACCTGGCCTCCCACATCTGTCCCACTTTGTAACTGCAGCTCTGGTTTCAGCTGGCCTCGGGTGCCGGCTCTGTTTTAACCCTGCCTAGGACGGCAACGCTCCAAGGTACCGGTGTCTGACTGCCCAAGAAAACTCAGAAAATGTCTTGCCTCCCCCAAGCGATTAACCCTAGGAATTCATCAGAGAAAAAACAAACAAACAAACAAAACTAAGCAGAAAAGTATCCATTAGATGTGATAAAGCTGCCAATAAATCCCCAGTGAAAATTTGAGACTATTTCTAACACAAGACACAAGAGATGTTATTTCAGATGAATACAGTTACTAGCAGTCCCAGGCTGCCTAATAAATTTCAACTTGCTAGGTTTTGATAAATGACATATAAAAAGGTATGACCATTAGGGTACTACTTCAAGTTAGGTTTTCTAATGATATCACAACTGAGGTTGAACACCATGAAATTATTATTTCTGTTGATCAAAACAGTTCAACATCAACACTAGCACATGCTCAACCTAAAACACAGAAGCAGACACATAAAGTAGATGCAGACACATGCACATATACACATATGCTCACAGCCCCGGGGCAGGATCTTACTATGTTTGGTCCATGGACCCCTTTGAGGCAGGCACTTATGCCACTGAGCTATATTCCTGGCCCTATGAACCCCTTTGAGAATCTAAAACTCAAGCAGAAAACACACATACATCCACATATACATTCATACAAGTACATACATGTACGTGCACATCCATACACACAATACATTACATACAATAATTTCAGCAGGGCTTTCAAAACTCTGAGGATGATTTATAAATTCCACACTAAGAGCCGTGTTCTGAGAAAACCGTGTTACATTCTCAATGCCAGTAATAATGAGATCCCAGGGAATGCCCAAGAATAAGGTTTAGACCAAAAGGTGCACTTCCATAAAAACTTTTCCGTTTTAATGGTAACATCTGACGACCACTTACATGCCCGGCCACGTGCTGGGGGCTTTATACACGCTGTCCGAATTTCACACTCTCAGTTCGCCACACCAGTGAGGAGGCCATGATCGAAAAATGCGAGACCAGACACTCAGGCCACAGTTACGATAAAGGCGAACAGAGACCCCTCTCCGGAAACAGCCGGGGCCAAGTCCAGCTCTCAGTCACCCCTTGCATGCATGCCTCACTGCAGCTACGAGGCCTGTCTTGCTACCTCAGAAGACTGGGCGACACCCCACTAGGATCCAGGTCAGGCAACGTCTGGATTCACTCCTGGGCTTGTCTCATCTGAGGCTGGGTTCTCTTTCAGGACAGAATCTTTGAACCCATGACTCCATTTTTTAAACCAATCGCCCTGTTGAAAGATGGGGGTGCGGATTTACATGGCTCCCAGTCCCCAGAAGGTTACATATCAAGGCTGGCTCTCCATGATGAAACAGGACTTGAGGTGCTGAGTTCTAGAACCTAGCTGCTTGTGGGACACACAGAGATGGGTCCCTCTCCTCAGTGTGTGTACGCCGGGCAGCAGGACAAGGAAATGGAAGTCACACGCAACCTTGGCGAGCAAGCCTGGCCCCAGAGAAGGATCCCAAATACGTGTGCATTTCACACTGCTCTGACATGAATTGTGAGAACCACTCCACGAGGGACAAGGACAGGCTGGGAGCCCTGCTGGAATTGCGTATGGCGGCACAGGCATGGGACCTAGCACCCAGGGGGGCCTCTGCAACTCCCCGTAAAAATTAATACTGCAAGGCTGGGGCATAGCTCAGGGACTGCGCATGTGGGACCTACGTTCAATCCCTGGCACTGCAAAAAGGAAGGAAGGAAAAAGATAACCCAAGACAGCTCCCAAGAAGCTGTGCAGGGTTCTAAACCAAGTGGAGTTTGGAAGACTACAACACGCCCTGAAAAATCGGGGCACTTTGGGGTTCGTAAGACTCACTCAAATCTTGCCAAGTGTCCTTAAACATAAGCCTCGATTTAATGAGCCCCCTCACCTCCAGTGGGCACCTCCTACCCTCCCAATACTCTCAACTCTTGTATGTATTGCCCTTTGCTTGGAAAATCTTCCACCCCATTTTTTGTTCTATTAGTATTAATACAATACAATCCTGAGCGTTCAGGGGAAAAGTTGGAAGTTAAGTTATACAAGTTCTCGTGACAGCCAAAGCCTTCAAACTGGAGACTGGGACATCAGTTTTTCTCTCCTAGTCTACTTGTTTGGAAAAGGGGTAAAGACAGCCCCACCTCTTAGCTAGGTGTTAGCAAATTGAGAGCCTTTTTAAGATCAAAAGTATTTTGGAAGAAAAACTATGTAGTTGGGCTACGGATGCAGCTCAGTGGCAGAGCATTTGCCTCACATGCGGGAGGCCTTGGGTTCCATCCCCAGCGCTGCGGGGGGGGGAAAAAGATAATTCTTTGATCAATACACAGAGGAAGTAATCTTTAAAATAAGAATGGCTTCGGTTTCAAGCAACGCCTTAGCAGAAATGTTTTCCTACATATGTGGCTCTCTTACTCTTAGGAAGGACTTGTTGACTTACACACTCGAGGATGGTTTTACCAAAATCAAAATACAGGCAATCTCACCTACCACTTCCACGAGAAGGAAGCCCTAATCTTCCAGATACCCTTGAAAGCTTTACTGTGCTACAGAAGAAGCTGGTAAAAATCCAAATCTGTACCCACTGCAGTGAGAACACTTTTTGCATGATACAAAGTGATGGTGGTTTTTCCACATCCACAAACTGAGCCATTTCCTGCCAAAGCATCCTCCAAACTCTTCTATTGTGTTGCAACTGTAAAATCTTTCTAAATCAGGACTTCCTCCTATTATGCTGCAGAGGCGTCTTTCTGGGAAGGGTAGATTCAAGGCAAAAGGTAGGAATTCCTGCAGCACCACCCAGTGGAAACATTAGAAAACAAAAAGGCAGGATAAAATATGTTTAATTAAAGAAAAAGTCGCGTCTTCCCTCCTCTAATTAAAAACTGAGACACTGTTCTTTTTGCCATCACTGACAACCTGGGATCGGTGCCCCTGACAAGCGACCTCTCCCAGCACACCTGCTGTATCTCCCTCACACGTGTGCACACACCCTGAGCTGTGACACCAGGGGCAGGAAGGATGGCACCAAGCCTGGGGAGGAAGGAGTCCCAGGTGGGGTCAGGTGTGAACTGTGACACCTTCCCTTCCGCTCAGAAAGATTCCCAAGGGACACCGGGGTCCGGGAAGTCTGCACAGCTGTGCTCGGCATCCCAATCCAGCTGCAGGGACAGGCAGGCGTTTCCTGGCAGAGAGGTACCAGCCATCTGTGCGCCTTCCCCTCTGCGGCCCCTCTGCATCTGGCCCAGGCCACCTCCAACAGACGCACAGGGATTCCATTCGCGCTCTACCTCCGAGGGCCACAGAGCCTTCCCTCCGCTGTGGCTCATACCCCTCCGGTCTTCCCCTGCCCCTCCAAGATAACTTCCTCTAGCATGAGAATCACTTCTCTCCTCCATCCTACAAGCCAATCCATCCTACAAGCCAATCCATAGGTTGTTTCATTCTGTCTCTATTTCATTTATTGCCGCAACTGAAATATGTCTCGCCTCACTACTCTCCCCTTCTTGTGCTTGTGTAAGGCATCAGGCCGCGATTTTTTAGGGGCCTGGAAAGAGCAATAGGAACCTTTGATCTTTTTCTTCCAGCTTTTCTTCACAGAAAGCACTGGCCAAGGGGAAAAGTCATGCTCTTCCCAGCAAAACTGGAAACTTTCTTTTGTTACTTCTTCAATCATTTCTGGATGCCCAAGTCACTAAAAAACAGCAACAAAAAGTCCCCAACACTGGTCCTCCTAGAAAAGTTACCTTTTTCTCTTACTGGAATAAATTCATTGACACTATTTTTTGTCTTAATGGTGCAAAGATACCAGTTAGTTGATCTCGATTCTGCTTAGATGTATATGATGAGAGTTAAAACTTTGGAGCCTATTAGAACTACTGACAATTTACAAAGGGCTAGGAGTATTATAAATCTTTTCTTCTTCTTCTTCTTCTTCTGAAATTAGTTATTAGCCAAAATGTGTTCCTGAAATCTGGCAAAGTCAAGATTTAGCTGGACAACATTGACACTAGCTAGTCTTTTAGTCCTGGTATATATAGTACAGTCACAAAAATGACTGAATTACTGGTCTCTATAAACAAGGTATCACCAGTGACATCCTGCTTGGAGAGTTGAGAAGTACAAAGAGCCCCTTACAGGGGCAGCTGCCTGAGTCAGAACTGGGCTCTTCTGGGCCTTTGGGCCCACGGTCACCAGCTTCACAGCTTTTCTGTGGTGTTCTGCTCACAGAAAACCTTGTCATGGTTTGGGAAATGCATATTCTAGGCATGAACTTTATACATAAATCTGGTCTGATAATATATTCACTTTGGAAGAGGTCTGTAAAAAGCAGTGAATCTGTAGTCTTCAACCCATCATCACCTGCTCATGTGGTGGACATCTGTGGGATTTTCGCCGGGTCTAGAGCCACAAAGGTAGTGACTATGGCCTTCAGCTCTTTTCTCCCCAAATTCCTGTTTCTCTCCTATTTTTCCACGTGGAAAGTAAGCCTAGCGACCCACAACAGTTCCAGCGCCAAATGCGGAGGGCCTATTCTAAACGTAAACAGCTCCTAATAAAGTTCTTTTTCACATGGAGTGAAAATGGGATGTTGCGAAGATAAAAGAGCAAGCGAGACGCCTCCCAGCTTTCACTGAATCTATTTAAAACCATGCCTGATTTGTGGACAAACCACAGTGAGTCGAACACATTTAAAGTATTTCGGCGTGCCTAGTGGATATTGTCATCCCTAAGAAAACTGCTGCAAAAATATACACGAGTGATTTCAAGACAGGGGAGCCCTCTCCAACGTGTCATACTTAAAACCTATTTTAAATTCATCAGCAAAATGCATTCAATAGGTGAACAAAGCAACATTAAAAGAGTGATCAAGTGGCTGACCGATGGATTGTTCCCACCAGGTGAAGCCTGCTTCATAAAAGCCGCCAACACCATGTTTTGGAAGAGATGTCAGTCAGAGGCGTCAGCATCACACTTTCATCCGTGCGCAAAGGAACCTCACTGCCCTTAATCTTCACAAGGGAATCCGTCACCTGCTAACATCGCTAGGCCCTTTTTAAAATGTCACACACAATCTGTTGCTCTATTTCCTCTTCTGGTCTGAGGTATGATTGAAAAAAACGCAGTAAATGTTTAAGTGTTTAAGAAATCATTACAGTAAAAGATACACGGCCATTAATCCAAAGACTCATCATTAACTCAGAAGACTTGCCCTCATTACAAAGATACTCGTCCCACTCTCTGCAGCAGTTCTGGAAGTCAGTGCTTTCACGGGTGTCTTTGGTTGCACTGTCCTGTCCTCCCCAATGTCCTGAATTGATTTATAGTCAGTTTCACTTTGGGAAAAAGCCTAACGTCTCACGGCACCAGATCTGGTGTAGGAGGTGCACAAAGACGCCGTATAATGTTTTTATGAGCTTGCCTTTCCGTTGGCGGCACTTGCCAGGAGCATTCAATGTATTTTTGATCTTATCTTGTGAAGACACTCATGAAAGAGGATGTCCAGAACTGCTTTGGAAAGTGGCAACAATAATGGGATAAGAATACTGTCTGAAGCAAGAGGAAGTATTTTGAGGGGGACTTAACGGCAATCTGTCTTTTACTGTAATAAATCTTAAAACTTAAACATTCATTATATTTTGGTTACCCCTTATAATTGTTCTGCATGAATCTATTAGCTATGCAGAATAACAGATCTGGATTTAGATAATCATGTTTATCCCCTACTAAAGAAAATTATCCATTTTACATTTGCATTAGGGAACATGTTTCAATCAATCTGCTGCACTTAAATCTTCACCAACAAGGTCCTCAACTTTCTGTCCTCTTAAAGACAAATTACTGGGCCTTAATAATTAGGTTAAGAAAAAAATCAGAGGAAGTGGCAATGGCCGAACGATGCAGTTCTTGTGGTTCAGCTCTGACTTAAGCCAGAGCAAGGCACCAACCTTCAGGAGGGCTGCAACTGCCACTCTTGAGAACCACAGTATACTTGGGTCTGTTTGAGTCAAGAAGTCCTCAAACACCTTTATTCAAAGGCATTTTTAACACTCTTCAGAGTATTCCATTTAGTATCAAAAGTGCAGAATTGTACAGAGCAGCCGCAGGTGAATTTAGCGAAGCCAGGGGATGACTGACTTCTGTCAGTGAGGGAAGTGGATTCATCCAAGGACGGTTCTAGCCTTGAGGCACAGAGGTGATAACATACCTCTTCCTGGGAGCATCTGGAGGCATTGTCCTAAAATGCTTTTAAAAAAACAGAACAAGAAACCATCTAATACCCTCTGGTCTAAATGATCAGTATCTGGGGCTTGGCTCAGAAAACACAGAGGAACACTGGAAGAAACAACTTCCCTACCACGGCTCAAGAATTCGGGATTCCAAGTCTAAGAACATAACAAAAAAAGTGAGGTCGTGCAACTCACAGTCTTCCAAACATTGCTAAATGGTTTGGTCCCTTCTTTGCGTGTTCATAACGGCACTTGCTGACAATATCAGGAATCTAATTCCTGGCAATTGTAAGTCCAGGTTCTCACTTGACTTCTCATAGTGAAATAATGATTCTTCCAGCTGGAGAAGTTTATTAAACACTCCCAAACACACCCACCCTCTGCAAAGCACTAGGGCTCAAATTTTACATGGGCAGAATGGCCGTGCAAAGGACCAGTGGACACTGAGGTGCATATCGTCCCTTCCTCTCAGGTTCCTACATCATCCCTCTTGCAACCTTCCTCACAGGCAAACCCGTCCGCACAAGCCCCTGCACGCACTCCTGTCCCACACCAGTCTCTTTCATGTCTTATAAACGCTAAGTAAGTGAAGGGCTTGTATTTCAGCCTCTGCAAACTTTCCAAGGTCCAATAAAGTGCTAACATGGGGGAAGTTGTATTTCCATCTCAGTGAGTATCAGCCACAGAAGTGTTCCTCCTAACTTTTAGAGTTAGGAAGTGAGCCTGACGCTGATGCTTCTCTTTCTTGCTTGAGGAGCATTCCATCGTCTGGGCCTCAGGAGGGTCATTTTGAGGATGGTGACGCCACACCGGTTTAGGCGGTATGGATTCCCCGGTCAATTCCTGCATCTACCCAGACACACAGCCTGGAGTAAACCCCAGGCCTTATTTGGTTTTTGCTGTTGTTTTAGTCACTTTTTTTCCTGACAACTCACTGCATGGAGAAGAATCTGTTTCATCACAAATTCTGGCTAACTGAGGTTTGATGAGCCAACACTGCTCATTGGCGGAACGCAGGTGAACTTCGAACTCGTCCTCTTCCGCCCACAACGCTCTGGGTCTTTAGCCGTTCATCTTTTCATCATTACACAGGCAGTCTTTCATTATTTTAAAACTCAGTCAGAAACACCTTGTCCCAAAAGTTATGGACAGGCGCTACACACAGCTTCCGTAAGCGAAGCAGGGCTCTGAGCTATGGTTATAATGGAACTCAAAATGATTATCCAGGGGAACTACGTCTAAAACTTGGTCAACTGAAGACCTCAGCAAAGGACTAATGATGCTTGTTCTAGAGCGATTAATTCTAGCATGGGAAGGCCCTCATATTCTAGTCCTTTCAAGCTGAACTACCCTGGGAATTACTTTGTTCCCCACCAGCCCTTCTCAGCATAGTAGCACTGACACCAACAACCAAAGTTTGTCTTCTCAGGCACCCTAACCTCACTTCTGTACTTGTATTTTTCTTGGAAGTCTAGACAAAAACTATCAAAACTGATACGTAAGATCTTCCTGGCTTTTTATGGTTGACCAAGAGATTTGCCTGTTATTAATGTCAGCGGCCTACTGTCTAGTAAAGACTTAAGATTTATGCCCAGAGATAAAGTGCTTTATGGAGTCCAACACAAAGGAAGGGAAGCTGCCCTGACCACCCCATCCCCAGTGTTGTTTTTAATTCATAGAGTGCGGGCATTGCATGAGCGCTCGGGTAGATCCAAGAGAGACAAAGAGACGGGGACCCAGAAGTTCATAGCCTGATGAGCACCGCAGATTTGGCACATGTCACAATACAGGGACCCCTCATGATCGATCCAAATCTAACAGGTTCGAGGAAACCCTCAGCGAATTCGGAAAAGGCAGGACACTGCGCTATCTATCCCGTGTACTTATTTCCTGAGTTTTGGACGAAAAGTATTAATGAACAACGAGAGACAACAGCCCCATCTCCAGAAACATGTAGCTAACTCTGTCTGGTTCCCGTGTCTGACAGGGAGAATGGGAGAAGGAGATGTGGGTCATGAGGGAACCTGTACGTAAAGCCTGGGGCAAGGGCCCTGTGGGCCAGAAACGGAGGACTGTGGGATACATAGCCTGGGGACCGCAGAGGTTTCCCCAGGGATGACAGGGAGCGGCTGAGAGAGAGCTCACTGGCTGCGCACAGGGGAGGTGCCCCATGCCAGGGGAGGGAAGTCCCAGGAGAGAAGGGCCTTTACAAAGGCCCAGTGGCAGACGGCACAGTGAGCTCAGAGGGGCTGAGGAAAGGTCATGTGGGTGCCCCAAACCACAGTCAGCAGCTCGAGCTAAGCATTTAGGTCCTTCTCCTGCGCTGAAGCCCCTGGCGAAGTTCAGGAGAGGGCTAACAAGGTCGAAAGTGTACAGTGAAAGGACAGCCCTGGCTCCTGATGGAGAAGGGGTGGAGGGAGAGGGAATGGAGATGCAGCGTGGTGGAGAGTGCTCCCCAAGATGACCAGAGGGAGGAGCAGGGACTTCAACATGGCGGAAACCGTACCTGGGCCAGAGGCCTCTCTGCCTGCCAAGGATGAAGGAGGCGAAGCGGTCATCAGAAATGAGTCTTGCTGTCACCAACCTCAAAGGAGGACAGCAGGTGACACTGCCTTCAGAAGGGTCTTCCAAAGGCAACAAAGAGCCAAGAGGAAGTGGAAGAGGAAACTTTCAAGCAAATTCCTTTTCCCAAGCTGAAATACTGTATAGGCTTCTAAGTCGGCAGTTCAGGGATAACGGGAAAATGTGCATCACGCTTTCATAGCTCGTCAAGAGAGTTATTCACTCCAAAACAGTGGCACACGATCAGGACTTCACACTGGAAAGGGGTCAGCACTGCTTCGTCACTTCAGTCACGTTACCATTCGGCCAATGAACCTGAGGCCTAGGAAGATTAACGAGTTCGCAACCTCATTAGATTTAAAGGAATGTATTTTTTCCTACAGGATATATACTGTCCTACTTTTGATTAAATGTGTTGGAGGCATCAAATGATGTGGAAGAGATTCCTTTTATTGCATGATGAAATATACATACCCTAGTGGTTCATTTAATTTTTTTATTTTATGAAGTAAAATTTCAGATAATAGGGAAATAACAATAACAATAGTAATACTGCAGTATATTTTCAAGGTGTGCTGGGGTTTAAGAATGAACTTGGTAGAATCATGAAACTGCCTGAAAAAAAAACCAGGCAGAGAATATTTTGGGAGTGTTGGAAATTTTCTCTATTGGAAGGAAAGTATACGTGCATATATATAATAACACTTAAGATCTGTGTATTTTAATTATGCCTCAATTTTTTTAAAAAAGGTGAAAAAAGTATCGTGAGTCTTTTTTTAAAATTCTATTGCTTGGTACCCTAAACTCCCCATCTTAAGATGAACAGATATGTGTGTTTTATATCTATCCCATCATACTATAATTAAGGACTGTTCTTGGATATAACAGCTTTAAAAATATTTATGATACTATGAGCCTTTGATCCTATTTTTTACATTCTATGAGTCAATTCATCTTAGTCCAATTCAAATTAAAATATACCAGTAGAACCATCATTTTAATTTCTTTAAAAATAATACAAATAAATCTATCAGCCAAGTTATAAAATAATTCTATTTAATTCTTAAATAATTTAGTAATTACTTTCCAGGAAATTTAAATCAATATGTCAATAAAGCAGTCATAACCTTCATCCCTGTGGCAATTCAAACTAAGTCACAGTTTACCAAAATGACCAAATCAAAATTTATTTGAAAGCTTCTCATCTGTCTGGCAATAAATGAAAGATTATTTTTCTTTTGGTTGATGGTAACAATCATGGAGAGTCAAATTTCTGCAAAGAGTAGTTTCTCAAAAGATTGAATAACCTACTATTTTTAAAGGCCCTTACGATTTATTAGTGGAAGGTTAAACACAGACACACATACGGATAATTCAATTTACTAGGGCTGCGTTATAAGTGGCAGAATCAGAGTTTTCATGGGCTCAATCAAAAAGCTAACTGACCTCAATCCAAAGCGGCCACGGGCAATAGCAATCTTGAGCTAGAAATCAATTTAAAACACCAATTTCAAAATTTGGAAACTCTACTGATATAAAATGAAACAGTAATAAATAAGAGCTGTCTCAGAGCACAGAATATACCTTCCTTTCCCTTCATAGTATGACAACGTCAAGGTGTATTTTTGGTCTAACCTGGTTTCTCTTCTTTAAGCATTTACCATTCTATTTTGATGGGTAGTGCCCTGCGCTTCCTGTTACTACATCTTGATATTCTACTGCAGATCGTGACTCATTCTTAAATCATAGAGAAACTCGTCAAAATCCCAAAATTCACAGCACGTAGGAACTCCGTCTTGAGAGGCAGCATTCTTGGAACATTACTTGAGCCACAGAGGACAAAAACACCAAGCAAGTCTGCGTAGAAATTATGTCAATCCATCGCTGAGTCAACACGTTTATGAGATCAATAAATACAAGCTCGATGTGTGGTAATTTGGGCCTCAGCACTCCCTGGGAAAATGTGTTACATGATATGTTAAGTGAAAATAAGTCACAAAACAGAAAGTACAGTGTGATTCCAAATAAAAACTTTACGTGTGTGCATGTTCCCACGTGTACGTATACACATAAGCATTTTAAAAGACTGCAAAAATATACCTCGGGATGTCAACAGGAAGATTATGGGAGATGTTTATTTTCTTTTTCACTGCCGTTTTTCTGTTATTTTCCTACGGCAATTTGTGTTAATATTTTTCATAACAGGAAAAAACAACTAACCTTTAGAAAATACCTTGAGGCTACCATGCCATAATCAATCTGCAAAGGAAAGAGAACTATGGATAACTATGACATGAAAAATTTGTCTGGAACGTACACGAAAGTCTGACAAGCACGGCATCCTTCATGCAGATTACCCATGCCACTCAGGGGTACGGGTAAAGGTAGGCCCTTAGGAGAAGGTCAGGAAGGCAAAATCGAAATAAGCGAAATAACAGAGATCCCACTGCTTTTAAAAGGTACTGAGAAACCCCAAGTCTAGGAGATATGGGGGTTACTACGTCATTCTCTATAAGGGAACAAAGGCATCAATCAGTAACTGTTACTAATTCACCCACATTTAAAAAAAAAAAAAAGAAAGACTACACCAGGAAGTCACATCTTTGGACAATTTTGTTCTTAAGTGCTTTGGGTTTGCCACCAAGCCAAGTTTTGTAACCTTCACAACACCACGATGATCTGAATCAAACAGATACATAAACATAATTGGGTAGCACAGAACACATAAAATCCAATATCTGACAGCCGAGAAAGAATATTATAATTTATATACACTGCCTGGAAGTCCTTTAAAAGCAATTTCAGGGAAAGATTCAAGTTCCCAAAAGTTATCACAAGTATAAATTTGAATATGATCTCAGACTTACATTTACTGTTGTGTTGTAAGTTTTGAATTATTTAATTTCTTAAATAAGAAAGATGTTTCATAAATGTTAGGTAACTTCAAGATTTAGATGTGGCTGAAAATGCACTGCTCTCCCCGACCCGGGCTGCTGCTATTTAGGTCGAGAAGACGCTAGCACTGAGTGTGTGAAGACGCTGTCACGGTGGAGCTTGGGATGTGGACTAATTCAGGGCCACCACCACAGGGTCGGCATTTGCATGTCATTCTGCTGCACACCACCAACCAAAGAGAAGATGGAAAACTCATAAATAGTATATTACACATACCCTCCCCCAAAGTGTAACTGAGGACTTTTAAGCACCCTGTTTGTTGAATGAAGGCAGGTGGGAGAGTTTCTATCACCATGATTAGGGTAATCAGGAGTTTTCCAGTCTGGGCACTACGGACACGTAGGGCAGGGAAATTCTTTATAGGGGGCTTGACTGGGCATTGTCAGATGTCTCATGCCACCCCTGGCCTCCACCCACTAGATGCCAGTAGCATCCCCTCTAGTGTGACAACTCAAAATGCCCACTGGTAGCCAAAATTACTCTGGTTGAGAACCACAGGTATAAGTGATCCCTCATGTACCCCAAATAACAACTTGGAATGAGGAGCTCTAGTTACCTCCTTTTTATTCAAAGGAAATGTACAACCTCCAGTCTTAAGGGAACCCTTACAGAATGACACCCATCCTTGAAAGCTTTTACCACATCTACTCAACGTTTTGCTAGCCTGATCACAGCTTCGATGCAACGATTTGCTGAGTATCTGCTCCGTGCCAGGCATGGTACGAGAGACGCCCCAGTCCTGGCCACTGACTCGCCCCCTGGTCAGGCTGGGCTGGGCTGTTGGGGGCATGCTCTGCCACTGTACAAGAAAATGCCAGCACCCTCAAAAGAGGCAACCTGTCCTTGCTGATCAAGGGACCTATTGTACCAATAGGGTTCTTTTCAACTCAGCTCTTTTTAGCAACTCTACACATTTCTAGGCAACATTTAAAGGCTTTAAAAAAAAAAAGACCACAGGCCTGCACTATATTTGGCAGAGAAAGGCCATCACTCTTCCTATGCAGGGGGTTTTTCGAGCGAGATCATTACTGGAAACCCTAAGAACACTTATGGACAGTCTCCTTAACTGTCTGACCCCATGCCCTCCTAACACAATTTGCGATTTTATAATCCTCATAAATTCAAACTCATAACTGACCTTTTCCAAATAAATGTGTGCCACAGAGCGAGGGAAAAAGAGTGGGATCAGAGGGTATTTTGTTGGGCAATAAGGCTCAGAAATCAAGTTAGGCTCATTAATAGATGCCCGGAACACATTCGGTTTCTCAGACACACACACCCCCACCACGACCAAAAACAAAAACAAAAACAAAACAAAACAAAGACAAAGCACAGATGCGAGGGGATGGGTGTGTGCAAGCTGCCTGGGCAACAGAAACCACACACACGCGCGCGCACACACACACACACACACACACACACACGCACACACAAAGAAAAACCTGTAAGCCTGAAATCCAAAATGGCCAAAGTGACTTGAAAGTTTTTGAGACGCTGCCCTAGAAAGGCTCTGAGGGCGGAAAAGGCACCTCGAAGTAAATAAGGCAGTAACTTGTCTCCCGCTCCAGCGCTGGGCTCCCCAGGCTGACAGCGGCCGCACAAAACCCCTCCTGTGAGGAGCAGCGGAAACTCCTAATGAGATTAGTTGGTGTGTGTGCAGACATTACTTAGCAATGACTAAAGGGGCTCTCTCTTCCTGCAGCAGCCAGTGGAAAATTCAGGGAACTTTTTCCCCCTGCAGCAGCAGAATCCCTTTAACCCTCTCCCCAGCCAACTCCAAAAACAACTCGGCCTCCCCCTCCGCTCTGCCCCCACCCGGGGCTGGGGGTCTGGGGGGAGTTAAAGACCGGCCAGGCGCTTTCAAAGCAGGGGGGACAGGAGTGAGCTGGAGGGGAAGGGGCGGGGGACCCTCGAACACTACAAAGGAAACTGTAAAAGGCACAAATACATAAACCTGGGAAGGAGCAAACCACAGTTTCTTTGTGAGCTCCTCTAGTGAGTCATTTTCAAGATGCTGTCTGCTGCCAGTTTCAAAGCGGAAGCGCATGGCAATTAGTCTTGCCGTTTCCAGACAAGCCAGAAACTCTCCCGACACTCGTTGTTTTTTTTTTTTTTTTTCTTCTAAAAAGCCCCTTTTGCAGTTTCTGAAATAGCATTTCTTGCTCCTACCCCCACCCGCCGCCTAACAACAGCTTGTCCCCCGGATGATTTGGTTTAGAAAACAGAACAAAACCGAGACTCTTATTTTTCCTTTTTACGTCCCCAAATATGAGCCAACCCCCTCCCCAAGAAAAGTTACAGTAGCACCATAGGCCAGCGTTCAGCCTGAAGTTAAAGGCGCAGGGCCCGACGGTCATCTCCAGCCCCGTCGTTCCCCCAAACCTGGTCCAGCACCGGCGTGGCGAGGGGGATGGACTGGGCGTGCGCCTGGGGCGGTAACCTGGGCGGGGGTCACCTGCCCTGCGGCGTGGACGCAGCCCCCAGCCCCGCGCCCTCGCCGCCCGCGCCCTCCGCCTGCCTCTCCATCCCCGTCTCCCTCCCTGGACCCCAGCGCCGGCGCCCCCTGCCCAGCCCGGGAGGACCCGGTCACCCCCCGGAGGTCAGCGCCGTGTAGCCTCCAGGTGCGCAGCCGGCTCGCCCCGCGGTCTCCACGTCCCGGGACCCACGCCGCGCCGTCCCCGGCT